>NC_060122.1:665462982-665766013 GCF_021461395.2 Schistocerca americana
GTTGGCAAGCGGGGTGCACTTAGCCCTTTTGAGGCAAACTTGAGGAGCTACTTGATTGAGGAGTAGCGGCTCCGGTCTCTGACCACATGTTCTTCCATTTCCGCATACAGTGACGCCTGTGGACTGAGGAAGACACGTCGGCCTGTCGGTATCGTTGGGCCTTCATGGCCTGTTCGGGCAAAGCTTTTTTTTTTTTTTGCATTAGGTGTCATTTTAGTCCACAAATGATAGAGCATAGCCTAAGTATTTAAAAGAACAAATTTACTCTGTTATCGAACTGTCTATAAAAATTTTGCTGCTTGGCACTTCCACTTGCAGGCGTGACATTACTTTTCCCTATTGACATCGTCTTTTATAATTTTATTGCAGCAAACAGAGCTTGATCGTCAGCAACATATTATAATATCCAATGTTTTACTACGTTAAATTGAGTGTTACTGTGAATAGTTAATTTCCAATCTCTTACAACTGCTTCAGAAAAATTCTGTAAGACGATTATTGGGAGAAATTAATATCTTTCTCATCTCGTCTTGGCACATACAAACTCAGAATTTTCATGGTATGCCTCTGCTTGACGCTCATACAGACCCTTTTCCGTATCGACAGCCACTGGAATTGATGGAGAATTTTGGTCGCGTTCCCTCGCCGCTAAGCAAACACATGGGCAATTGTGCAGCTGTTCTTTTGAATGTTCAACACCGGTTCCGGAAATACTACTTGACAACGTCCCACGCTGATTATGATGCTCAAAAAACTGTTGAAGGTGTCAGTGCTCAGGCACTCACTCAAAACTCGCTAGGAATTGCGCTTAATTATGGCCCTGCGTAATATTTTACAGTTTTTTTTTTTGTCATGACGCAAAGTTGGGGGATTTTATATTTTGACGAAACGGAAAATAACTGAAATTTTGATTTAATAAAACTGATCTCATCTTTACAATACCTACCCCAGACTTGTGACGTTGTAACGAACAGAACTGATCTTGTCGATACGCTGCAATACCTAGTTTATAATTTACATAGTCCCATATCTTTGGTGCTTATCATTAAATATCTTACTGGGAAATATTAGCAATACCGGTGAAAGTATCAATGCAGTCAGAAATAATTTATACAAATTTCTATAGTTAACATTATTTATTTCATTCTTTTAATATTTATTCGATAGTTGATAATCTATAGTTCATCTTAGCATTACATGCATTATGACAGTTGTTCTGATTTATGCTGTTTTGTGGAAGACCGACAAGCCAACCTTACGGATTTGTTTCCATTGTACTTAATCGTTATTAGAGACAGTTACATGCAAACAGGCAGTTTCTAACATCGGGTTTTACTGTGGAGCACCGCCATACCAAGGATATTTCACCACAACCAGGTATAAAGAGCCAACAACCGATGTAAAAAGAAATAATTGTGTCAACAACCGTCTGAAAACCGGTAACGGTGCTCTTTATGTAAATAGAGAGCGTTGTAAGTAGTGACTGGTTGCCAAATTTCTTCATTGGCAGAATCAGCCTTTACTTTCCCATTTATAGTATTTACTATTGTTAAGTTAAAAGGACTTTTATCGATATAATATTAATGTCTTTAGCGAGGAGAGTCTGCATTCGGGGATCTTACACGCAAGACCTGTAGTAAGTATTAGCATTTGAAATCTGAAAATCTTAGTGATTCTGGGAGAAATTTATTTATAAAAAACGCCACGATTATATAATGAACAGATCAGTCATGAAATTAATACCACTTCTCTCTCACTTATCATATAAATCAGTCGGAAACAGGACGGCACTACGAAATGATGGAATAATATTAAAACGCGTTGCTTTATTTGTTGAGGAACAGGCTGTAATACATAGTAGCGAGAGTGACAATATATCAGCGGTACACGACGCATTTAGACTGCCCAAAGACTTTCTTAATATTACTACAGATGTCCGAAATACTGAAACAGTGCAACGGGCCTACTGAATATTTCTGGATTCTAAAAATTCTTACTTCGATTTTCATAGTGTGATTTCCACGAAATTCGTCATTTGCTATTGTTAAAACAATACCATACCTGAAACTGACTAAGTAGTTTGTTTACAGTAAATAAACGTGTTAGCGCATTTCTTAATTCAAATGTTTTATCATTTATCTGAGTGTTTTCTCCCAACTAAGCAAACCTGGAATTATACCGCTCTTCTTCGTACGCTCTCCGTATTCCATGTCACTCCAATTTCGCACAAATCCAAGCAGTGTTCCCTCGAAATTGAGTGGAGTAGTCATTAAGGCAATGTGTATGTACTCGGCAGGACTCAGCCCAACTGCTACAAATTTTTCACATTTCCGTACATCGCAACAGGTGACTGGTAGCACGATTTTTTTTTCAGTAAGGCTATTTTCGACTCCTGCCTCACACTAGAGCAACTGGGTTTCTGCTCCATTTTAATGAATGTTATGTCTTCGGGGCGTGAAATCCAAAAATTCCTTTGTGCCTTCCTAGGAGGCATACTTTTTACATTTTTTATGAACGACTCCTAAAGGAGGTTTTAAAATTTTTCATTTTCTGTTGTTAAATGGACAAAGTAGTTTTTTTATAGTTAATGTTTCAAGAACACCGTTGTAAAAAATAGAAACTATACTAGAAGGTTTTCGTTAAGTGACGTTTTAGCGTTTTTGAAATGGTATAATCACCAATAAGCCTCGAAGCGCTTCCTTCAACTTTTAGCAACCAGTGACCCCAGGAAAAGACTGTTTACAAATGGTTCGCGGAAATTCGTCATGGATGTGACTCCGTCAGAGATTAATTTCATGAAACTCGATCAGAATCGTTTGTTGTACCAGAAAACAATGAAGTCGTGCGTAAAGTGATTGAAAAGTTTAGGCATGTAGCTTACAGTGAAACAGAATCAGTCTTAGGCATATCGAAGACTGAAGAACATTCGATTTTGCATTATCACTTAGTTGTGAAAAACTCTCGCTGGTGGATTTCGCACAATTTAACCGAAACTCAAAAACATACTGGTGCATTTGGTGTAAGGAAACACCCACAAACATCCATCGAGAAAACGTGAAATGCGTATGCAACATCACAACACAAGACGAAACTTGGACATATTCGAAGGGGTCCAGAACTAATCAGTAATCGGTTGTATTGGCATCCCAAGATGAACTCAGACTAACGTTCTTCGTTCACGAAACACTTCGGAGAAAACAATCGTTTGTTTCATTAGCTACACAAGAGATATCGCGATCATAGCTTCAGACGTTCGAAGGACAGTTAATACTGAATGGTATACCACAATTTGTTTGCCACAAGTCATCGATGAAATCAGGAAAAACAACCGAAAACTTCACATCATTCTTTATCACGACAGTGCCAACTGGCTCACGCCACATCAAACAATTGATTATTCGACGGAGAAATACATGGAATTAATGCCTCATCGCTCATATTCAACTGATTTAACCAACAGTGACTTCTTTTTGCTCCTTTACGTGAAACAAAAATTACATGGATAGCGATTTCCATAACTTCAAGAGACTACCGAATCCTTACAGAACCATATTTTTGATGAAACAACATCAGCGTGAAAAAAAAAATGTGTCTGGAGATGGCTCGCATAAATTTCACTGGTGAAGATTCTGAGAAACAAACGATATGTAATAAAAAATGTATTCCCTTCATTGTTTTTGGAGAAAACTTAAAAGTCAGCCATCGTACTATGGCACAACAAAAGCAACCATTGTGATAGTTTTAAAATAGCCTACAAATTAATCAAAATCTTGACATTATTATCCGCGTGTCTGAAACAATTCAGGGTAGCATTATCATGTAACGCCATGTATGCGCTCTCTTACGTTTAGTTACTCACTTCAGTTGTGAACTGTTTATCTTGTGGAGAGCGAAGTGCCGGCCGAAGTGGCCACGCGGTTCTGGCCCTGCAGTCTGGAACCGCGAGACCGCTACGGTCACAGGTTCGAATCCTGCCTCGGGCATGGATGTGTGTGATGACCTTAGGTTTAACTAGTTCTAAGTTCTAGGGGACTAATGACCTCAGCAGTTGAGTCCCATAGTGCTCAGAGCCATTTGAACCATTTTGAGAGCGAAGCAAACACCTTCACATTTTTCTACACTTACCGGTTTGGAAGGAAGTGATTAGTGTTTAACGTCCCTTCGACAACGAGGTCATTAGAGGCAGAGTACAAGCTCGGATTTGGGAAGGGCGGGAAAGGAAATAGGCTGAGCCCTTTCAGAGTAACCACCCCGTAATACCAGTTTGGGCACCATGCTGAATTACAGTGTAGACTCAACATCGTGAAGTTTCTTCCACATTGCACTTTGGCATTGATTAAGTAAGTTTAATTAGATGAAGGTGTGTGATATATGGCCATTATTTTTTTTATTTTCCACTGTGTTACGAGATTAGATTAGCTTAGTCGGTCTCAAATGTTTGAATCCCATTTCTTTTTCTCGCAAAAATCGTCCTTGAGTATTAAACACACTTTGATGTTTCACTTACAAATTGTGAAATTGATTTTTGTGTAAATTTAACCCTAAATTGTTCTGAATTTTATAAGTGTAAAATTAATAATTAAATGGTTTTGTTTCTCTGGTCTTCTTTCAACGAGACGACTTGTTATGACTTCCGGCATGTTGTGAGATAATTCCCTGTTTTCTATACTGATGCGCTGTGCGCAGCAATTGTGATCTTTGCTACAAGCGACGAAAAATCATGGACGGTATATATGTGATCCTATATTAACTGTTTGTACTTGGTTGACTCTCGTAAGATGTAATGATCTGTATGGTAGAATATTTTCTTACTATTGTAATGATGCTCGTTACAAAAGGTACGGTGTTATCTGATCTCTGTAATGAAACTAATTTTACGTAATTTCTACTTTCATTCGAGTAGGCCATAAACCTTCCTAGAACTTTGTGATAACTAAATTATTTATAGCACATAGCAATTATCTTTACTGTATGAGTGAAATACGTAAATTATATCTCTCCCTATGGTAGATAAATATTAAAGTAGGTAATCGTTTATTACTTTGTCTGGTGTGAACTGCAGTAATGAAATGAAATGTCATGTGACTAGGGCCTCCCGTCGGGTGACCGGTCGCCTGGTGAGTCTTTTTAGTTGACGCCACTTCGGCGACTTGCGTGTCGATGGTGAGGATATGATAATCCAGGCAGCACGACATCCAGTCCTCAAGCGGAGAAAAATCTCCGATCCAGCCGAGAATCGAACATGAGCTTCTTGTGTGTGGTTCTGGCACGCTGACTACTCAGCTATTTTTTTCTCTTTTTTTAATCAGAATGACTTGGTACTATATTGACTTTTGTAGGCCATAATCATCATGTAGTATAAGCTGTAAATGGCAGAAAAAAAATTAATTATGATAATAGAACAATAAATAAAAGGAGAAAGGAAAAAAACGATAACATAGCCTACAAACCACCACCAAGCTCCCATGTATGTATCAGCAACTGTTTTGTATAGTTTTTTTAGTAATTTTTTAAATTTTTAATTTTGTATTTTTTATAGTTTTTATATAGAATCTAAAAGAATAAGGACAACGAAATCAGATTATATTCGAAATAGCTAAGAAAAATTCCACTTTGTTGCAAAGATTGTATACGCTCATGTGTATTTGTACTTCATCTATACACATTTTACAATAGAACTGGAACGATGCTGAGTCAAAACACAAAACAAAACGAACAGGGAAACCGGGAGGGAACAAGCCGAAGCAAATCAGATGGGAACATACATAACAAAGAAAAACACCTATCATCAGAAAAATGAAATTAACCAACACCACGGAAAACAAGATTCAACATGTTGGCGAAGAGGTCTCGATATCGAAACATTCACAAGCATGTCCAATAGGCAGTGATTATGTACTGCATGAAGTTCATGTGATCTTCCCCCTCGCCTTCTGCAGTATAATGAACGAAGTGCCCCAGTAGCCGGTTTTCGACTGTGGAAAGAAGGAAGAATCTGGGCGCAATTTGATGGGCTTATTTCAATAGTGGTACAAGTTCATTACCTTTTCTTCTTTGTCTATAATGCTTCTGAAATTAATGAGCCAAACAAACAGAAAGAAAGGTTCATCTCTAGCAAGAAGCCATATGCTTGAATATTTCTGTTATCTCAACTGCAGATTTTTCAGCACTCATTTAACTTTAGGACTCAGTATCTCAATATGAACAAAAATGGACTTGTAGCACTATTGAAATAAGCCCTTCATATGATGTCCGTAGTGTATACAGTCTCAGAAGAGCGAGTAAGGAAGACCCATTGTGTCCTGATCCAAGACCAATTTGCCATATGACCTCCACAACTAAACCGATGTCGTATCGTATCTGTAGACGTACAAAAACTACATAAATCCGTGCCGCTAAGCCCAATACGGAAAAGTCGCTCGTTCATTGGAATCAAGTTATTTACTACCTTATACCACGAGGACGCTACGCGCATCGACAAAATCGGAAGACTGATAGTGAACCAAACTGTCGGCCACGTTGTTTGAGGCGACTCTCTTTCAACGAGGTTTGGCCAAGGGACTGCTTCCCAACGAGTCTTGAGGAATTTCATGGTGAGGACGGGTCCAAATAAAATGTTAGCCCCTAAATAGCTCACCGCAAGATAGAAGTCACGAATATGTTTGAAATTACAATTTATGCGACCAGCATCAAGAGGGGATTCAAGACTTGCAGGGTGGACACATAGAAATAAACGAGACGTGAATGTGTGAGTTTCTTGAGTCATCTTTAAAACAGTAGTACGCACAAATAGCATCTGCGTCTTCCTTCGTATATCAGTCAGGCCCAACCCCTCAAAGGAACGAGCCTTCGTGATCATCTCATAACGTTAGCGAAATATATGTATTTTGTGTGCTGCTACAGAAGAATGCTGAAGATTAGATGGGTAGATCACATAACTAATGAGGAGGTGATGAATAGGATTGGAGAGAAGAGAAGTTTGTGGCACAACTTGACTGGAAGAAGGGATCGGTTGGTAGGACATGTTCTGAGGCATCAAGGGATCACCAATTTGGTATTGGAGGGCAGCGTGGAGGGTAAAAATCGTAGAGGGAGACCAAGAGATGTATACACCAAGCAGATTCAGAAGGATGTAGGTTGCAGTAGGTACTGGGAGATGAAGTTTGCGCAGGATAGAGTAGCATGGAGAGCTGCATCAAACCAGTCTCAGAACTGAAGATCACAACAACAACAACAACATGTCTTTTCCGTAAGAAACGACAAGACAATCATTGTAGTTTCTTCGCCATCATCGAGGGAAGCGGATAAACTTGGGCCACGTAATAAGCTTTGCATAAGATATATATATCCAGTATTCGGACTTTCTAGGGCAGAGTAGGAGAACGTTTTTCACGTCCTAGTGCCGCTGCCTGAATTTTTTCCGTAACAGACTTCCAGTTGAGGGTCACCATTTCGGGTGGACAACGATCAATGATGATACCGAGAGACGTATGCCGACCCACTGCAGTAGCCCATGGAACAACCGCGACATCAAAAGCTCGCAATGGAGGAAGCCTGCATTTACATTCATTAAGTTTTGCACCTGAACTCCATCAAAAATCATCGATTACAGCCTTCCGTCGAGGTATCTCAGCAGGATTGCGAAGTTGAATCATAACATCATCCGCGTATTCACGAACAGCTATAGTTCTGCAGGAAAGCGTTCAACCTGTCAGCCGGGATGCTACTAGCATCCGAAGTAGGGGCTCCACTGAAAATACAAATAAAGTCAGTGACAGCGGGCTTCCTTGAGGCACTCCCCTACGGATATTTATCGGGGGTGTCAGTTGGCCATTAACAACCACCGAAGCCGAAATAACAGTAAACGGATTTGAAAGCACTCGCCTTGTGTCAACAGTGAAACAAACTGCCTCCAGAACCAGAAGCAAAAAGTCGTGTTTAACACGATCAAAGGCCTTATCGAAGTCTAGGAAAGCAAGGGCACAAGGGACGGACGTTACAGCAGCAACCGAAACCACGTCACGACATTCGGTTATAGGGGTAAGAATGGCACGACCACGTACGCAGCTTTGATGCTTTGATGGTTTGCAACAATCATCTCCATCAGAGCCGACATCCTACTATTAACTGCACCCGCCGCAGTCTTATAATCAAAGTTTAACTAAGTAATTGGGCGAAAGCTATCAAGGGAAGACGGTCCGGGACGTTCCGGAAATAAAATCCCACTTCTGAATGAGGTCGGCAGTACTCTACCCTGTAACACTTCATCCAAAAGTGAGGTAAGGGGAGCACGTAAAATTCCTTGGGAACTCCATCCAGACACGGTGACTCTTGAGAAGGCAATCCCACAATAAGTTTGTAAACTTCCTCAGGCTGAAAGGTAGCTAAGAGCGTTGCATTATGTTCAGGTGTAACTGTCGTATTCAAGATGCTGACTAGCGAGTTGTAAAAAGGTTCTACTGGACTCACTGATGTCGTAGATCTCTACATAGTACTGGTGTAAGATAGGCATTACCCTCAGCTTGCGACATTACAATACGTCCATCATTTGTCGTGGAAAGTGAATACAAGAGCGTCGGCGAAGGGTCTGATGCCGAAGCAAGTAATATAAGGAAGTCGGTTCTTCCGTCACCAATGGACGCGGCTTGGATCGGATTTTCAAACCTTTCATTTGTATTCTCTTCAACGTTAACAATTTTACCTTTATACGTCTAACATCCGCAATTCGCAGAGGGCGTGATCCGAAGCAGTATAAAGTTCACGCAGGATGGAATAGTGATATTCATAAGCTCTCCGAAAGTCTCGCGCTTTGGCAGCACAGAAAAGTATCAATGTTCTCCTGAGCCTCGGTTTTGCCCACTGTGTCCACCAGTCAAGGGTAGAAGAGTATTGCCCAGTGGACCGTAGAGTACGCACCCACGTCATCGAGCGAGGGGTCAACTGGGTGAGAACGTCTAACATCTACGGAGGGCAAAACAATTTGACTGGTTGCCGTTCAAGACTAAGAGTTGTGTTCTCTACCCGTAAAGAAATCTGGATTGACTTGAACATTAAGAATACTATCGCTCAGGCAGTCTGATAAGTAAAACCTATATACCCTGCTACTAGACGTCGCAGTGAAGTGGCTAAATTTAACTAACGTCCGGTGTTTATATATCCAGACGTCTTTCAGGCATAAGGAGCGGAACAATTCACGTAATTTATGAGAGAAATTAAAATTTGGAGATTGATCTGCACGACGCAATGCACAATTAAAATCACCACCCAACAGAATACCTGGAGGAATCTTACGCAACAGATAAATATATTCCTCTTTGTAAAAACGCGAACAATCTACCGTGCGACCAGTGCCAGAAGGGGCATATAAAAGAACTAACGTAAGATTAAAAAGTAGGCAACCTATGCCCCTGCCAGAATCCAACATTTCCTCTGTGGTGTCACCGCCAGACACCACACTTGCTAGGTGGTAGCCTTTAAATCGGCCGCGGTCCGGTAGTATACGTCGGACCCGCGTGTCGCCACTGTCAGTGATTGCAGACCGAGCGCCACCACACGGCAGGTCTAGAGAGACTTCCTAGCACTCGCCCCAGTTGTACAGGCGACTTTGCTAGCGATGGTTCACTGACAAATTACGCTCTCATTTGCCGAGACGATAGTTAGCATAGCCTTCAGCTACGTCATTTGCTACGACCTAGCAAGGCGCCATAGCATTTGATATTGAGATTATAACATGTACCGTCAAGAGTGATGTACACCAATTGTGAATTAAAGTTAAGTATTATATCAACTACGTACTTTATTTGCTACTATTAATTCCCTTAACTGTTCCAGACCTCACGCCAGTCAGCGTGTAATTAAACGCGTGCATTTCGGCCTCCTCTAGCAACACAGTGTTGGCTCTTCTGCCAACACTTCGTCCTCCTCAGCAATAGGGAAGCCTTTGCAAAAGAATTAGGCGTTCCCCATAGAATATTCGTGCGCTACGTTAAAGATCGTACGAAACCAAGGTAAGGAGAAATTCCTAATTAACGCCTCCTGTAAGAAGTCCCCGCATGAATCATAAATGAACTGACACAGCGAAGCCAATCGCAATTCTGATTCCACACGATTAACATTTAAGGAAAGGAACGTGGAGGCTTGAGTCATAGGTCACAGCTATTCAGGGACGTAGGGAACATATCGAGGAGAATTAGGTAGACAGCTGAGCGTCAAGGTCCATTGCGGAGTCTACAGATGAATCAGACATCGAGGGACTAGAACCCCCGTCATCATAACATTTTTTCTTAGATTTCTTACGTGCCACCACACGGTCAGGTTGTGTACGCTGTTTCTGTCGTCTACGTGGTATGGCGGCCTCTGCAGACGGAGGTGTGGGAAGGATCACAGACACAGTTCAGAACAAGGGTCATGTAATGCAGGTCCAGTCACTAAGGCGGAAGCATTCTATGGAACTACCAATGCAACAGGTGATACTTGGTCGCTAATTTTTATCTGCCGCTGTAGGCGGAAAATTCTGGAAAACGTCGGTGGCAGAAGACGAAGGAGCAGGAGGATATTGCGTTGCTTCAGACTGTAACAGAGGACACAAAGGAGAACGTTGTAACGGCAACCGGAAAGGTCGTGGGGTTGTAGTGACGGAAACGCGGTGGGACCCGCGGAGCGGCCCGCGAACAACACAACGGGAGAGGACGGACACGACCAACGAAGGACCTTGCGACACAACAAGAACAGACAACAGAGTCACGAACCAAACAAGACAACCACGTCCACTCGTAAAGATTACACGAAAGTCAGTACGCTGTCTAATGCGAGGCGATATGTCCTGAGACGCCGGCCTGGGTGGCCGAGCGGTTCTAGGCGCTACAGTCTGGAACCGCGCGACCCCTACGGTCGCAGGTTCGAATCCTGCCACGGGCATGAATGTGTGTGATGTCCTTAGGTTAGTTAGGGTTAAGTACTAAGTTCTAGACGACTGATGACCTCAGAAGTCAAGTCCCATAGTGCTTAGAGCCATTTGAACCAATTTTTATTTTTCCTGAGACGCACGCGAAATTAGACTGGCAGGCAGAGTTTTTTTTTTTTTTTTTTTTTTTTTTTTTTTTTTTTTTTTTTTTTTTTTTCTTCCCCCCTCGAAGGGGGCGGGCTGGCAGCAGCTTAGTATGCCGCTCTTCAGTCTACAGACTTTGTTTTAAAAAAGATGAAGATAATAAATAATAAAAACAGGCGATTAAATCGGAGACTTAAATGGTAACATGGCGAAAAAATCGTGGAACTTAAAATGTAGAACAAAGGGATGATGATGCTAATAAAATACATACGAAGCAGACAGGTAAAATAATAGACAGACAATTAAAAAAACATGGCGACAGTTTGGTTTCTGTTCGCAACACTTTGGAAAGACGAACATCACTGAACATTCACTTGAACACTGCACTAAAAAGTTGGTAAATATGACATACCACAGCCGAGAGCAGGTGGTGGGAAACTGGGCAGATGATGGGGAAATAAAAAAGGAGGAAGGAGACGAAAAACGAAGGAGGGAAGGGGGAAAGAAGCTGATGGAGGATGGGGGGTGCTGGGCAGACGTGACAGGGAGTGGGGAAGGCAGAGGAGGGGAATACGAAAGGACTCGGGAGGGGGGGGGGGGGTGAAGGGAGCTAGGGAGAGGTTAGATGGGGGAAAACAGGATGGAAGGGGGGAAGAGGGAGCCCAGGGAAAAGGACGGAGGAAAGGAGGGGGGGTGAGGATCAGAATTGATAGGAAGGATAAATGGAGGGAGAGAGGGCATCATCTGGGAGGGGAAGTTCATGGAAGCCACCTTGGGAAAGGAGATGAAGAGTGTAGAGATGGAGGGTAGGGGGGACATAACATTGAAGGCGTGGCATGGGGTGGGGATGGGAGAGGAGAGGAACAGCCTGGGGGTGAGGCAGATCAAGGCGGCGGGAGGTGTAGAGTATGCGGATATGTTCGAGGAATAGGAGCAGATGGGGGAAAGGAATGAGGTCATAGAGGATCCGCGTGGGGAACAGGAGGCGTACACGGGAGGCGAGGCAGAGTGCATGACGCTCAAGGATCTGGAGGGACTTATAGATATCCAGGCGAGAATGGCATAACAGAGGATGGGACAGTTTAAGGATTTGTAGGTGTGGAGGATGGTAGAGGGGTGCAACCCCCATGTCTGGCCAGAGACGAGTTTGAGGAGTCGGAGGCGGTTGTGAGCTTTGTACTGGATGGAGCGGAGATGAGGGATCCAGGCGAGGTGATGGTCAATGGTGAGGCCAAGGTAGGTGAGGGTGGGGGAGAGGTGGACAGGACGGGTGCAGACGGTAAGGAAGAAATCCAAGAGCCGGAAGGAGCTAGTGGTATGACCTACGATGATTGCCTGGGTCTTGGAAGAATTGATTTTCAGGAGCCACTGGTTACACCAAGCAGCAAAAAGGTCAAGGTGATTCTGGAGAAGGTGTTGAGACCATTGGAGGGTAGGAGCGAGGACAAGGAATGCGGTGTCATCGGCACACTGCAGGATGTATACTGGAGGGGGGGAGGGGGGGTTGGTGCATATCTGCTGTGTGCAGGAGGTAGAGGAGAGGACAAGGCCCTGGGGCACACCTGCAGAGGGATAGAAGTGTGGGAATTGGCATTATGGGGGGTAACATAGGAGGAGTGGCAGGAGAGGAAGGAGGCCATCAGATGGACATAGTTGACAGGAAGGGCATAGGTTTGGAGTTAAAACAGGAGACTGGGATGCCAGACATGGTCATAGGCCTTTTCAAGGTCGAGGAAGACAAAAATGGCGGAGTGACGGGAGTTAAGCTGGAGGGAGAGGAGATGAGTGAGGTATAGTAGTTGGTCATTGGCAGAGAAGGAAGGTCGAAAGCCACATTGGGTGTTAGGGAGGAGGTGGTTTCGGTGGATGTGGTGATGGCTGCGCCGGATAAGGATAGATTCCAAGAGCTTGCCGAACACCAATGTGAGACTGTGAGGACGATTGGAAGAGGCATCAGATGGATGCTTGTTGGGTTTGGAGAACATCAGGATACAGGAGGTTTTCCACAGGTTGGGGTAGAAGCCGGTGGCAAGGATGATGTTATAGAGGGTAGCAAGGACTGAAAGGAAGGAGGGAGGGCAGTGTTTGAGTTTGTTGCGTTTAGTGCAGAGTGTGAGGCTGATGTCCTGTGTAGTGATGGAAGTGATGAGTTCAGATGGTGGTGTGTGGCCCAAGTACTGGAAACTAGGAGCAAGGGGAGGAACAGAGGTATTCATACAGTCGATGACGTCAGGGAAGAGGGAATAATCAAATTGGGGATCATCCGGTATGGAAAAAAAAACATCGGAGAGGTGAGAGGCAAAGTGGTTGGCCTTACTGAGGTTGTCAGTAAAGGGACAGTCATCAAGGAGGAGAGGGTACTGGGGGGGGGGGGGGGCGGTTCCCAGTAAGGTGGTGGAAAGCAGACCAATACTTGGAAGAGTTATTGGGAGTGTGGTGTTGAGTTGTGTACATGTCTGGCGCCAGGTGCGGCGTTTCGTCGCAGTAAGCAGGTTGCAGATGTGTCGTCGTAATTGCCGGTGGCAGGTAAGTGTGTCCCGGCCACAAGTGCGGAGAAAAGAACAGTAGAGACGGTGGGACTCTCGAAGGAGAAGGACGGCCTGTGGAGGCAGGGCGGGACGGTGAGGGTGGATGGCTTTGGTCTGGGTGCAGGAAGGCAGCAGTGCGAGAGATGTCATCAGGGGATTGGAGGGTGTGAATGAAGTCCCAATAGGCATCCCAGTTGGCACGAGAGTAATCGTGGACAAGTTTAGGAGGGATGTTGGGGTGAGGGGCGGGGCGGGGATGGCGACCACTAGAGATGGTGAGGAGAACAAGAGAATGATTACTGCCAATGAAGTCAAGGACATCTGCGGTGATGTGCCCAAGGAGGTTGGGAGAGGCAAGGATCACTTCGGGAGTGGTGTTGGATTCGGGTCAGATGTGCTGGGGGAGGGGAACCAGGTCTCCCTGGAGGGTGGTGATAAACTGATGCCACTGCTGGAGGTCGGCAGGATCACGGCTGTGGATATTGATGTCGGCGGCAATCACGTAGGTGAAGAAGGTGCGGTCAATGTGGGCCAGGAAATCATATGGGATGGGGGCTCGAGGGCAGACATAAATGATGGCACAGGTGACGGTAAGGGTGGGGAAGAAGAGGCTGAGGGAGAGATACTTGGCAGGATTGTTAAGGAGAGGTAGGGGCTAGACAGGGAGGTGCCTGAGGTGGCCTATAGCAACTCTGCCACGCGCCAGAGGTGTGGTGTGGGGTGTAAGGAGCCGTGGAGACGGAGATACGGGGTTGAAGGAAGGTTTCATTTAGGATGAAGGCATCCACGTGGTGCAGATGGAGGGTGTGGAGGAAGAGGAGTTTGTGGGTGGGCAGGGAGTGAATATTGTGGTACAGGATACTGTAGTGTTGTTGTACCATGGGAGGGGAGAGTTAGATGAGGGTGGTGTGAGGGGTGAAGGTCAAGTAGGCCTGGTTGTGGGAGTAGGTGGCATAGGTGGTAAGATGGAAGATGGAACGGGCAGCGAGGGCGATTTGGGAAAGGGTGTGGGAGTGCTGGAAGGGGTGGATGTTTTGGAGCACAATGGTGATGAAACGGATGATCTCTTCTGCAGTAGGCAGAGGGCGGAGCGAGTCGTTGGGGTGGACGTGGTCATCAGAAGGACGGACAGGGACAGTGAGCTCAGGGGTGACTGGAGGAGGTTTCGCTTTAGACTTCGAGGAGTAGGTAGAATGTGATTCATTACAGGTGTTGCAGGAGGGGGAAGAGGTGAGATTGGGGCAGTTCTTGAGGAAGTGGGAAGCTTTGTGTTGTGGCGTAACAAGACAGCTACGCCACACTGAAGTAGCCGAAAGGCACGCGTAATCTCACTTAGGCTAGATAGAGGTCTGAAACAGGATATGTAATGAATGGTAGCAAGAAAAGTACGTAGCTGCTATTATACTTAACTTTTAATCCCTCAATTGTATACAGCGTTCTGGAGGAGACATTTCATACGATAACTATCAAACTATGTAAGGCTAATGGCGCCTTGCTAGGTCGTAGCCATGGACTTAGCTGAAGGCTATTCTAACTGTCTCTCGGCAAATGAGAGAAAGGCTTCGTCCGTGTAGTCGCTAGCAATGTCGTCCGTACAACTGGGGCGAGTGCTTTTCCGTATCTCGAGACCTGCCTTGTGGTGGCGCTCGGTCTGCGATCACACAGTGGCAACACGCGAGTCCGACATGTACTAAATGGACCGCGGCTGATTTAAAGCTACCACCTAGCAAGTGTGGTGTCTGGCGGTGACACCACACTTTGCAGTGGGGACAAGTAGGGGGGCTCTTGCAGGCAGAGGTAACATGGTCACTGTCCGTGAGGCAGCGTTGGCAGTGGTAGGGTTGGACTGGAGAATGGGAGGGGTCCACCTTATGACTGCGACTATATATGAGGGCTGCCTTGGTGAGCAGGCAGTCAGTGGGGGAGGAGGATTTGGTGAATATCCGCATTAGATAAGGCGGACCAGCATCATTAAAGATGTGATGGGCCGAGCGGATTTCGATGTTGGGGCGGGAGCTGAGTTCCGCCAACACCTCAGCCCCCATGACCATGGGGCTAACCTTCGTGATCTCAGCGGTGAAGGTTGGCGGTAGGTGATGGGAAGAGGCCGGGGTGTGGTAGGGGGTGAGGGTTGCATGTTGGCCAAATTGGATATGTGGAATGCGGGAGAGGAGATCGGTGTGGAAGGAACCATTGGGGGACTTAATGAGGACCGAGTCCTTGCGAGGAATAAGAAGGGAGACAGTGGCATTGGGGTAGTATTTACAGATGCCCAGGGTGAAGGTGCAGGCATGAAGGAATTGAGAGTCAGGATTGGAGAGAACAAAGGTGTGGGTGGCAGGCGTGACAGGGGTGGGGGTGGGGTCGCGTCCATGGGGGTGGGTGGATCACGGGGATTGGGGGTTTTCTTTGAGGAGATCGCAGGGGAAGGGTCAACATTAGGGTGCTTGGAAGGTTCGCGGTCACGACGGGGTGGAGAGGGGGCAGGAGGAGATGGCGGGGGGCAATACCGCCCTGAGGACTGGATGACGCAGATAGGGGGGCGTGGGTGGCACAGAGACTGTGGAATGGCGAGCCGAAATCCGTGCTGGCTTGGAGCCTGTCGGAGGTGGTGCAGAGAGCGGCGGAAAGTCTGCAGATGTCGATGGGGCGACAGTGACAGGAGAGGGAGAGTTGGGGGTAGTTACAGCCGAAAATGGTGCAGGAGTGGGGTGGACAGGGAGGAAAGGAAGGACGGGAGTGGGGGTGGAGGATGAGCTCCATGTGATGGTGGTTGGAGCAGTGGAGGGAGAGGTGAAAATGATAGTGGTGGTGGGTTGGGACATGGTGGCGGCACGCGAGAGTGGGGCGAAGACGACGGCGGCGGCAGCGAGCACCGGGAGGCGGCGAGTACCGGCAGGCGGCGAGCACCGGCAGGCGGTGGCGGCTGCGGCGGCGGCGGCGGCGGCGAGGACCGGACGGCTGGCAGTAGTGACGGCGTGCAGACGGGCGACAAAACGGCAGGAAAGGTTGGGGCTCTTCCACGTCGAAGATGCACCCTGAGTGTAGCCCAGGCAGTGTGAGTCCTCAATCAGGAAGTGAGAGAATCCAACCCTCGAATGGCAGGCTGAGCGACAGGCAGGCGCTTAAGTACTCGATCGGGGACGCCGCTATTGGCCGCTGCAACCACGTGTTCCACTGTGGCGCCCTCACTCTAAATGCGAGCCAGGGGACTCCGCTTCCTCTCCACACGCAGGCAACTCAGAATGAACCACTTCGCGAGCAGGAGAGATGCTGGAGGTAACTTCTCCACCAATTACCGTACAAGTAGACGAACACAGACAGACAGTAAGGCGAGCGGAGGCACTATGACTCACTCGGCAGACAGAACAACAACAACAAGGAAAACTTCAAACAAGCGACGCTGCGGTAGTTGAAATAAACAAGAACATTTCCGCTCGGCGCTCGAATCGGAACCCCGAGAAATCTCCGATCTAGCCGGGAATCGAACCCGGGCCCCTTCAGTGTCATTCTGCCGCGCTGACAACTCAGTTAACGAAGCGAACATTGCAGCAATGAACTCTAGTATTTGTTAGTCTTAGCGACATAATTAGAACCTTCGCTTCATTTCTTTGATTTTTTTTTTAGTCAGGTAGCCAAGGTCATAGTATTATTGAACATTGAGATTCCCATTATTAATCACTGCCAACATCAGATGACACGGGCAAAATTTTGCACCTACATGTTCCGTTCGTAAAATAGGCAGAGACCTACTTCGTACTCTGCTTGTAAGGGTTAAATTCAGATCGAATTGTAAACGCAGTTAGTTTCTGTATAACGTTTTCAAAAGTCCCTTTTCTTTCATTACCCTGACGGGAAAATTTAAATAAATGATTTCAACGAACTAAGAAAAAATCGGAAATATTACGAACTGAGCCGGTGGCGCAAGAGAGCAAGAGGATACTCAAAACTAACTCGACGCACATGCGCTATGGCTTAAGTGACTTTTCTTAGTTTATTAGTTACATGTTCCTCCGTAGATCATTTGAATGATTCTTTTATCGAATTGACGTTGAAGGAGTCAATTTACAGGATATGTAGGTATACATGAGTAGTGTTAACATTAATGAACATACTATCTTTCAGTCGCACTTCCGTCACTACACTTAAAAACGTTTTGGTTTTTTTATTATTATTTTTTTTACAGGTTACGAGTGTTTAAATGCCAACGGCCCTACCCCAGTAGTAACACCGGTTCCCTTCAGATCACCGAAGTTAAGGGCCCTTGGGCTCGGCTAGCATTTGAATGGGTAGCCGTTCGGGTCTGCCGAGTGCTGTTGTTAAGCAGAGCGCACTCAGCCATTGTGAGGCTAACTGAGGAGCTACTTGACGGTGAAGTAGCGGTTCCGGTCACGTAAACTAACATCAGCTGGGAGAACTGTGTGCTGACCACTTGCCCCTCCGCATCCGCATCCAGTGACGCCTATCTTCTGAGGATGACGCGGACGTCATTCGGTACTGTTGGGCCTTTCGAGAACTGTTCGAAGTTAGAGCTTAGTTTTTAAACAGAAATTCGACCAAGGAATAGATTTGACCAATCTGAGGTTGTTTCTGGGCTTGATAGAGCACAAGGGTCCTATATCAAATTGCTTGTCTCGACTTTCCCTAAAAAGTACTCGTATAAAACTGTTACTCGTTTGAATATAATTTTATCTGACAGAACACATTTTTGTATTTCTTAGTTTATCTCTGAATTTTGTAGAGCTTAACTGGAAGTACAATACTGTCAAGGCGAAAGTGAGAAACAACGCGAGTGTGCACAAACTCGAGGCAGGCGCTGTGGACGTTTTTTCTTTTCCCTTATAAAATGTTTTATACTTCGTTAGAAGTTTGTAACCTCCCCCCTCACTTATCGACCTTAATGACAGTGAAAAATTAAACCGCATGTACCTAATGGGAGTTTTGGAAAAGCAATCGTCACCGAAGTTAACCTGTCGGTAAAGAGGGAGGAAAGGGTTACATCTAAATGAAAGGAAATGTGCTAATGAAACTGGTGGAAATTAATTTTGAAAAGGGGTAAAGTTAATAAAGAAGGTAAATGTGCAGCCGTTACGTTAAAAATTAAGTAGCGGTAATTAGGTATTTGAGATTTGGGGGAAATCACGGTCGCCAGTCCTAAGGACAATTACTATAGTAACTGAAAAAGAAAGATTATTACACATATAATTAGCACTAGAAGCGTGGCAACTGAAGGTTGACACGTGTAGTGTGAAAACTGAAAGTTTGTCAGAAGTAATAAATTTCGCTACACCCTGACTTAATTTAGCAAAAGAATTAATAAAACCGGAAAATCGAAAGTTAATTTAGTGACTGAAGTTAATAGTGAGCTTTCTTTCTGAAGCACATCGAAATTCAGTAAAATACAGTTAGTCTTGGACTACCTCAACAATCGTTTCAAAAGCTACTTGAATCTACGCAATTTAGAAATAAGAGATTTAACTTTGATCTTGAATTAAATGATTCTGAACAATTAACAATAGTAAAATGTAGTACGTACCAAGCTGAGCTGCAGTCACAGGTAAGCTAAAATACGGTAACAAAGCTCGCACTCTTAATTCGTGCTTGTGTAATCTGAATATTGTAGCCAGCTCTGAGACTTTAACTGAACTTTGAAATTAAAGCAGTGAAATGGAATTATGCTGGCGTTTGAATTTCAACGACACTCGGGTTCATTTCGGAAAAGGAAGGGACCCTGCTTGGCAATGAAATTGGGACAATGAGCAACAAAGGTTCATGCTAAGTTGCTGTAATTTTGCGAGGCAAATGGAACAATTTGAAAAGCTGAGGTCTGCCATACAGTTCTGAAACTTTACGTGCTTTTAGTCTTCCTTGTTGGTTGATTGAAGGTTTGAAGCCGTCGATCGAGGAGGTGGCGATAGTCACTCATTGTCGGCCGTCGTTGTTGCAGAAGCTGGATGTTGGCGCGCCTTCTTCTCGACACGGTCACCAGGCGAAATGGGCTCTTGATGTGCGCCAGCTAATGCTTCCCGTCCGCGACACCATGTCAGAAACTATCATCGAAAGTCGAGCGCAATTACATGCTGCCAAACCCCGAAAGCGCGGCAACTCGCGGGAGCGTCACACAACACCTGCTCCACTCGCTACTCCCGCCAGACTCCTCTGTTCTGCCCGCGCTCCACGCGGCAGAATTAACACTACCAAAGATCCTACACACTTATATTCTTCACACGACCTATCGATGTAATCGTTCGATAGCAGTTTTCCCTAGGCAAGACCCAGCGTAAAAATACAAATAATCTTTACACAACAAACCAATTATACATCGACATAAATGCATAAATATATATATATACAAATAGTAAAACAATTACAATATGTGAAGACACAGAAATATCATATATTCAGGTAGCAAAATTAAGGAAAACAAATTATAGTACAATAGATGGAAATAGGAGGATATGCATTTCCGGCGTTACACGTGCCCCACATTGTCTGAGGATGTTCGTGTAACGTAAACAGACTCAGAAAATGTCCAAAAAAAGAAACAGCGGAAATGCATATGCTCAAAACATCAACAAAATTTAGCATTCGCCTAATTAACCATAAACCAATTTGTAGACGATAATAATTGAGTGGAGACACTCCTAATCTTATTCCACTCTGTCATCTTGATCAAAATAAAACAGGTTGACAACATATTAAAATTCATAGAAAACATAGAAAATGGTTTAGCTATTCTAAAAATCTAAATTCCTAGCAGTATCAAGAAATGGAATACTATTTACAAAATTAATCAGAGTACATGGTCATAAAAACAGGTATATCAAAATACGCAAATTAATTATTAATTACATAGAATACACATTTAATATAACCTTTTCGTAATTAATACGCTTGCCATGAGAGTCCACTTAATGCTAAACAAGAAAATAACATTCAGTAGATCGAAAAAAAACATAAGTATTGACAGCAGAATTCTTTCACATCATCTGTCCGGGAAGAAAAACAATTCCGCCTTCCGTACTCGCAAGTACAAAGAATGCCGACAGCGGCACAAGAGCCGACAGCGGCACCGCCTCGCCAGTGTTGTTGCGCCCGCCTGTGCGGCACGCTTGATCTCACTCGCCTGTGTAACGGCATTTCCAGAACGTCCGTTTCACTGAATTCTTTCGGAAAAACTCACTCCCGAGTAATCTCAAGGAGTCCATTAACACTATCACAGTGGATAACTCAACACTGTCCATCATCACACATGTATAAGCCTGAAACTTAAAACAGCGTCTAAGTACATCGGCAATGACTAGTAAAACACATATTCATGGAATCTTACAGCTAGTTATAAAATCATATTTACATTGCTTAATCTACTGTGACTCAGCTGAAAACTTAAACTAGCAGCTTGGATTTTTCAGTTGATTAGATCATGATTAAATTTATTAAAATTAAATTGATTAATCAAAATTAATTACTTATTAATTACAACTTCTTTAATGACCTTGGTCAGTCAAAAGCATGGCAATCTAGCAAATCGTTAAATTATACACTCTATATTTACATACTGTATAAATTACCCATTGTGTGGTATTAATCGATCCTAGGTTGGTACAATTTCAAGTCTACAATATTCCGCAAGCATTTGTGTGAGGTATACCAATGACTTTATATGGTCCATTATAAACAAACTTAAAATTAGAGATTTCATGGTCTATCTCGCTCGATTTCTCATGAGCTATTACAAGTACTAAGTCTCCAATTGCAAACTTAGCAAAACGCACTTTAGCGTCATGACGACGTGTGCGAGCATCGGCTTTTAGCTTCATTACTTCTCGCAAACGATCTTTTTTCACACCAATACTAATGTTAATCCGTGGAGGGAATTTGATTATCTCTTCCAATTCACTTTCTACACTTTTGTCAATGCCGAAATTCCTCATGTTACGGCAGTTCAAACCCATTCCTACGTCAATGTCATCCGGCCAGTTAACAATGTGTATAGGCTGGTATTGCCTATGCACACCGTCTCCTGCCTCGTCAAAACTAACTACTATTGTTTTATCTTGTGACGTACATGTCAAAGTTTTGCTTTCGCAATTAATCACTGCACGGTACTTTAATAGCCAATCTAACCCGATAATTACTTCCGTAGTCAAGTCTGGCACGACGACAAACTCTTGTTCAAATCTTGCCCCACATATCTCGAAGTGGACAAAAACCTGTTTTGTGACCGGTTTACTGGCCTTCCCAGTAGCACCGATAATTTTCACTCCTGTTACTGGCATAACTACGATGCCAGGTCTGTCTTTCAGCAACTCAAATATTTTCCCAGATACAGCACTCAATTCTGCACCGGTGTCAATCAACACGTTTAGTTGTAGGTCGTGCATATTAACAGACACTACTATCTGTCTACACTTGTCCTCGACTGTTTCTTTATTTTCCCACAGTAAATCCTCGTCTATATCCAGGTCATTCCAGAACAAACCATCCGGCTTTGATCCTAAATCCGGTTTATCTGGCGGCTTTTTCAGCCTCTGTTCACATACAGTTTTAATTTCAACACGTTTGTCCTGAGGCTTAGTCTGTAGCTTCGCCTCCAATACCGAAACCTTTTCCTGTAACTCGTCAACTAGTGAGTGTTGCTTTGCTATCAATTCACTAATTGTCACCTTCGTTGATTCCTCTTTAGTCAGATTGATCTCATCTGCCAATCTACCTGGAGAAATGTGCCCAGTAGTATCTGCAATTACTTCCTCTAGATCTGCGCAACCCACACTGCTACCGTCTGACCGCATAACGTCAGCTCTAACCTCATACACGCTGTAATCTACGTGCTTTTCTACCAATCGTGTCCGGCTATCAGTAAAATTTTCGTAATCTTTCTCCTTAATACTCTCGCAATGTTTAAACTGGATGTTCGCGTCGGATGGGTCGGCTACTTCTACCATTACAACTTTCGGTAAAGTCTGCCGGTTAGGGCCAGAACTCCAGAACTTTCCGTTACTACTTCAACATTCAACTCCTGCGGGACGAAACACGACGAATCTTGCTCGTGCTCCCCATTAACATCAACTATTTCTGGTAAAGTCTGCCGGTTAGGGCCAGAACTTTCCAACACTTTACAAATACTATCTTCCTGTGGGACGAGACGCGGCAAATTCTGCCCGCGCTCTCCATAAATACTTCTCCCGTACAGGCCCCTATAATCTCTTAGTTCGTCGTATAAGCGACCGAACTGCGTTAACCAGACCTCATCCCTCTCTGCATCCCCTCGCTCGATGACGGACGTTTTATCCGACATCTGATCTTCTCTCAACAATTGCGAATCATTCTTAAACTCAATCTCCAGTTCCGCTGTGGGTATTACAGCTGGCACCTTATAATCGATTTCCGGAACACTACTTAAATTGTTCTCACAGACAGTGAATGTACCTTCTACTGCCGTGTATACAGCTGATCTACTACTTGTGGGCGCACTCCTTTCTCTTAACACTGGCACACTCTCCCGCCGTTGATTATTCCATACGGAATTTTCATAACGACGACACCTGAGTTTTCTACTGTTATTGGGCCGCCAAAATTTCTCCACGCCCGGTCGGCCCCTCACCGGCGCGGCTAATGGTTTCCCTGTCTCGTCCCAGCAGATACGCTCCCCGGATGCTGCTGAGGCGGCTGATCACACCCTCTGGCGTTATTACTATTCTGTGAAGCCCGTATCACGTTAGTATGATACTGGTTTCCGTCATTCCTGTTATTATTTGCATTGTACCGATTGTTATTACGGTCCGAACCATTATTGTTATTGCTGCCATGGATGCGGTATGCATTATTCCCGTGGTTATCGTTGTTGTGGTTGCTGTGGTACCCGTTGTTGTTACCACGGCCTCTGCCACTGTCGCGATTATTGCGCCAATTGTCCTCGTCCTCCACTCTTTCCAGGAAATCATTTATTGTCCTGTAATTGCTGCCTACGTATCGTTTTGTATCATCTGGAAGCTTCTTGTAGAGTTCCCAGACTATTTCGGATTCCGAGCGGCGGTCACGCAAATATTCCAACTTGCGGATCCAGCCCTCACAAAACTCCTTCATCGAACCGCGCGAATTCGCATCGAAAGGCCTCGATACGACAAATTCGCGCCAGACACTTTGCTGTTTTTGCTCTGACCAGTATTCAGCCAGAAACAAATTTTTAAATTCGTCAAAAGTCAGGTTCGTAATGTTGAGGTTTAAGCCCCAACGCTTGGCATCACCAGCCAACACATCAATAATCGCATTAATTTTTCTCTCATCAGTCCATGATCTGGGTAAAACTCTTTCACAATTTTTAATGAAATCCGTCGGGTGTATACCGCCTTTTTTCAAGGGGTCGAACCGCTCCTCTTTCGTCAACAACTCCGAACTATGTGCACAGATTGGCACATAGCTCTGTTTTTCGTCAAGTTTCCTTTCTAATTCCGACACCCTCGTAATCACTTGGCAAGTGGTTGTCGCAAGCGTTTCCACTTCCCTCTTTTTCTCTTCGCAGGTATTAGCCTGCTTCGTCACTTTGGTATCTACTTCGGATACTAAAGCCTTTAAAGTTTCCACCTTCTTTTGATCCTCTTTTTTCACTAATTGAATTTGTTCCGTCACCTTATTCTCGATGATCGGAGCAACTGATTCTCCTACACTTTTCTCGATTCTGCCAATTTCAGAATTAAAACGAGTATTTATGCTCGCAATTTCCGCCTGAACGCCTATCATTTCCTGTTTAAGATTACCGATTTCGGTATTAATTACAACAATATCTTCTTTGATTTTATCAACTTTTGTGTTAACAACTCCAACATTGTTGTTAACAACGTTAATAGCTTTGTTCTGATTGTCTAGCATCCGTTCAAATTTTTCAGACTGAGCTTCTTGCTTGACCGATTGACTCTTGATTTCGTTAATCAAAACGTTCAATAAATCAGTTAAATTCCCGGAAACTACCGGTTTTACTTCCGTAGCGGCTTCCTCTTTAATTGTCCCCCCGTATTCGTCATCAAGGGATTCAGATTTGATTTTCACTTCTGATTCCGAAACATTTTCTAAAGTTTGGAATTCCATTTCTGCTCTTTGTTGCGTTTCGCCGGTCGCGTCTTTGATGCTAGCCGCCTGCCCCTGAACAATGGGTACCGCGGTGCGCGTTTCCCACTGTTCGACCGATTGTTCCGTATCCAAGTCTACCAAATTTTGCCAATTGTTGCCTTCACTCATTTTAATAATTTTCAATATAACTGCCAAATCTCAACTCTAATTAGGATTCCTCACACGAATATTCTCGCTGACGTATCGACCATTTCGTAACCAGTACTTTGTTACGAGATTTGCACAATGCAAAATTCGTGTCCAGAACAACCTCAAATTTGAAGATTGTCCTGTCACGGTCGCCACGTGTAACCTCCCCCCTCACTTATCGACCTTAATGACAGTGAAAAATGAAACCGCGTGTACCTAATGGGAATTTTGGGAAAAGCAATCGTCACCGAAGTTAATCTATCGGTAAAGAGGGAGGAAAGGGTTACATCTTAATGAAAGGAAAAATGCAAATGAAACTGGTGGAAATTAATTTTGAAAAGGGGTAAAGATAATAAAGAAAGTAAATGTGCGGCCGTTACGTTAACAATTAACTAGCGGTAATTAGATATTTGAGATTTGGGGGAAATCACGGTCGCCAGTCCTAAGGACAATTACTATAGTAACTGAAAAAGAAAGGTTATTACACATATAATTAACACTAGAAGCGTGGCAACTGAAGGTTGACACGTGTAGTGTGAAAACTGAAAGTTTGTCAGAAGTAATAAATTTCGCTACACCCTGACTTAATTTAGCAAAAGAATTAATAAAACCGGAAAATCGAAAGTTAATTTAGTGACTGAAGTTAATAGTGAGCTTTCTTTCTGAAGCACATCGAAATTCAGTAAAATACGGTTAGTCTTGGACTACCTCAACAATCATTTCAAAAGCAACTTGACTCTACGCAATTTAGAAACAAGAGATTTAACTTTGAACTTGAATTAAATGATTCTGAACTATTAACAATAGTAAAATTTAGTACGTACCAAGCTGAGCTGCAGTCACAGGTAAGCTAAAATATGCTAACAAAACTCGCACTCTAAATTTGTGCTCGTGTAATCTAAATATTGTAGCCAGCTACTGAACTTTGAAATTAAAGCAGTTAAATCCAATTATATTATTTTAATGCTGGCGTTTGAATTTCAACGACACTCGGGTTCATTTCGGAAAAGGAAGGGACCCTGCTTGGCAATGCAATTGGGACAATGAGCAACAAAGGTTCATGCTAAGTTGCTGTAATTTTGCGAGGCAAATGGAACAATTTGAAAAGCTGAGGTCTGCCATACAGTTCTGAAACTTTACGTGCTTTTAGTCTTCCTTGTTGGTTGATTGAAGGTTTGAAGCCGTCGATCGAGGAGGTGGCGACAGTCACTCATTGTCGGCCGTCGCTGTTGCAGAAGCTGGATGTTGGCGCGCCTTCTTCTCGACACGGTCACCAGGCGAAACGGGCTCTTGATGTGCGCCAGCTAATGCTTCCCGTCCGCGACAACATGTCAGAAACTATCATCGCGAGTCGAGCGCAATTACTTGCTGCCAAACCCCGAAAGCGCGGCAACTCGCGGGAGCGTCACACGACACCTGCTCCACTCGCTACTCCCGCCAGACTCCCACTGTTCTGCCCGCGCTCCACGCGGCAGAGTTAACACTACCAAAGATCCTACACACTTTGATTCGTCACACGACCTATCGACGTAATCGTTCGATAGCAGTTTTCCCTAGGCAAGACCCAGCGTAAAAATACAAATAATATTTACGAAACAAACCAATTATACATCGACATGAGTGCATAAATATATATATACAAACAGTAAAACAATTACAATATATAAAGAGACAGAAATGTCATATCTTGCGGTAGCAAAACAAGGAAAAAAATAATAGTACAATAGATGGAAATAGGAGGATATGCATTTCCGGCGTTACACGTGCCCCACATTGTCTGAGGATGTTCGTGTAACGTAAACAGACTCAGAAAATGTCCCAAAAAAGAAACAGCGGAAATGCATATGCTCAAAACATCAACAAAATTTAGCATTCGTCTAATTAAGGATAAATCAATTTTTAGACCATAATAATTGAGTGGAGACACTCCTAATCTTATTCCACTCTGTCATCTTGCACAAAATAAAACAGGTTGACAACATATTAAAATTCATAGAAAACATAGAAAATGGTTTAGCTATTCTAAAATTGTCAAAATTCCCAACAGTATCAAGAATTGGAATACTATTTACAAAATTAATCAGAGTACATGGTCATAAAAACAGGTAGATCAAAATACGCAAATTAATAATTAATTACATAGAATACACATTTTTACATAACCCTTTCATAATTAATATTCTCGTCATGGGAGTCCATTAAACGCTAAACAAGAAAATAACACACATCAGATCGAAAAAAACATAAATATTGACAGTAGAATTCTTTCAGCTGTCCAGGAAGAAAAACAATTCCGCCTTTGGTACTCGCATGTACAAAGAATGCCGACAGCGGCCCAAGAGCCAACAGCGGCACAAGAGCCGACAGCGGCTCGCCTCGCCAGTATTGTTGCGCCCGCGTGTGCGGCACGCTTGATCTCACTCGCCCTTGTGACGGCGTTTCCAGAACGTCCGTTTCACTGAATTCTTTAGGAAAAACTCACTCCCGAGTAATCTCAAGGAGTCCCTTAATACTATCACAGTGGATAACTCAACACTGTCCATCATCACACGCATGTACTAGCCTGAAACTTAAAACAGCGTCTAAGTACATCGGCAATGACTAGTAAATCACATATTTATGAAATCTTACAGCTATTTACAAAATCATATTTACATTGCTTAATCTACTGTGACTCAGCTGAAAACTTAAACTAGCAGCTTGGATTTTTCAGTTGATTAGATCATGATTAAATTGATTAAAATTAAATTGATTAATCAAAACGCGCTTTAGTGTCATGACGACGTATGCGAGCATCGGCTTTTAGCTTCATTACTTCTCGCAAACGATCCTTTTTCACACCAATACTAATGTCAATCCGTGGAGGGAATTTGATTATCTCTTCCACTAAACTTGTACTTCTGTCACCCAACAGGATTACCTCTGGAGAAAATCCCGTAGATTCATGTCTCAAGGTGTTCATAATTCTCTCAAATACTGCTACATATTTGCCCCATGCCCTATGGTTGTGATGGCAACAGGTACGGGAAAGTCGGCCTCGTCTTTGTTCGTGTGTTACGTTTGACACACCGTCTACAATACTTTCCAATTCACTTTCTACACTATTGTCAATGCCGAGATTCCTCACATTACAGTAGTTCAAATTCATACCTACGTCAATACCATTCGGCCAGTTAACAATGTGGATAGGCTGGTATTGCCTATGCACACCGTCTCCTGCCTCGTCAAAACTAACTACTATTGTTTTATCTTGGGACGTACATGTCAAAGTTTTGCTTTCGCAGTTAATCACTGCACGGTACTTTAATAGCCAATCTAACCCGATAATTACTTCCGTAGTTAAGTCTGGCACGACGACAAACTCTTGTTCAAATCGTGCCCCCACATATCTCGAAGTGGACAAAAATCTGTTTTGTGACCGGTTTACTGGCCTTCCCAGTAGCACCGATAATTTTCACTCCTGTTACCGGCATAACTACGATGCCAGGTCTGTCTTTCAGTAACTCAAATATTTTCCCAGATACAGCACTCAATTCTGCACCGGTGTCAATCAACACGTTTAGTTGTAGGTCGTGCATATTAACAGACACTACTATCTGTCTACACTTGTCCTCGACTGTTTCATTATTTTCCCACAGTAAATCCTCGTCTATATCCAGGTCATTCCAGAAAAAACCATCCGGCTTTGATCCTAAATTCGGTTTATCTGGCGGCTTTTTCAGCCTCTTTTCACATACAGTTTTAATTTCAACACGTTTGTCCTGAGGCTTTGTCTGTAGCTTCACCTCCAATACCGAAACCTTTTCCTGTAACTCGTCAACTAGTGAGTGTTGCTTTGCTATCAATTCACTAATTGTCACCTTCGTTGATTCCTCTTTAGCCAGATTGATCTCATCTGCCAATCTACCTGGAGACATGTGCCCAGTCGCATCTGAAATTACTTCCTCTGGATCTGCGCAACCCACACTGCTACCGTCTGACCGCATAACGTCAGCCCTAACCTCATACACGCTGAAATCTATGTGCTTTTCTACCAATTGTGTCCGGCTATCACTAAAATTTTCGTAATCTTTCTCCTTAATATTCTCGCAACGTTTAAACTGGAGGTTTGCGTCGGATGGGTCGGCTACTTCTATCACTATAACTTTCGGTAAAGTCTGCCGGTTAGGGCCAGAACTTTCCGTTACTACTTCAACATCTAACTCCTGCGGGACGAAACACGACGAATCTTGCTCGTGCTCCCGATTAACATCAACTATTTCTGGTAAAGTCTGCCGGTTAGGGCCAGAAGATCCTACACACTTATATTCTTCACACGACCTATCGATGTAATCGTTCGATAGCAGTTTTCCCTAGGCAAGACCCAGCGTAAAAATACAAATAATCTTTACACAACAAACCAATTATACATCGACATAAATGCATAAATATATATATATACAAATAGTAAAACAATTACAATATGTGAAGACACAGAAATATCATATATTCAGGTAGCAAAATTAAGGAAAACAAATTATAGTACAATAGATGGAAATAGGAGGATATGCATTTCCGGCGTTACAAGTTTTAGAACGAAGATCATAATATGAGATAGTTACTGGCATCTACGTGCTTGGTAGAACGCATGATTCTAGGCTCCCCTTGTTAGTTCTTATTTGCATCGCGCGCATTAGAGTAAGCTGCAATAGCTGTGTTCGTCGACAAACCGAGTTGTGATAGTGGTAGCGGCAGGCGTCCGCTAAGCTCAACCTCACGCCCATTAGCACCTTAATGGGGTGCGTTCCACAAATTGACCGAAATTATCAATTTTAATTTTTTTAAATTTATTAATAGAACGCATAGACCGTAAGTTCCCAAAGTTTCAATACGGAAATCGTATTCGAAATACCTGAAAAATGCATATGAACATCTCGTTCATCATCTGCACGACAAAAGTTGGTGTAAATATCTACAGGCTCTGGGGAATAACAACCCATATATCCACAATGAGATGCTTCCAAGCCGGCCGTTGTGACCGAGCGGTTCTACGCGCTTCAGTCCGGATCCGCGCTGCTGCTACGGTCGCTGGTGCGAATCCTGCCTCGCGAATGGATGTGTGTGATGTCCTTAGGTTAGTTGGGTTTAAGTAGTTCTAAGTCTAGGGAACTGATGACCTCAGATGTTAAGTCCCATAGTGCTCAGAGCCATTTAAACCATTTTTTTGATGCTTCCAAATTGTGTGTTGGATGTTGTCAAGCCCACTTAAAGGTTTCTGGCCGATCCTGATCTTCTAAAAAAAGTGTGTGCTGGCAAAACCCAGAATCCAAATGTGTGTCTAAATTCACTCGTATGGAAACCATGCCCTAAAACCACATTTTCATCTGATACAGTTGTCAGAATTACAACTTACGATACAGTTCTTGTGTTTAATGATGGGAACGTATGGAGATGAAGCTATTAGAGAGCATGGGCTTTATGATAGGAAATGTCGCTGCAGACATCTTGAGAAAAATAGATTTACAGCGCCTCTCTGCAGTTGAAAAGTCAGTTGAAGAACTAGTGAAGGAAAGAAAGCAGAAAACAAGAAATCAGAAGAAAAGCCTCGAAGGGGAGGAGGACAAATCTGGAGCCTTCTGAGGAGGTGACATAAGAAAAAACGTCAGGTTGAACTTTAAATTGCATTACCGGAAAGTATTGTTTTTTTAGAGTTTGTGTACCTTTTTCTCAGAATCTATGAAATCTAGAACTACGAAATTTTGCACACTTATTTCTATAAACCCAATTAATGTCTTTTCAGAGTAAATTTTGAAATTTTGAGTGTTAGATGAGATATGGGTCAAAGAACTCGACGTTTTGCATGAAGAGCCAAAGAAACTGGTACGCCTGCCTAACATCATGGAGGCCACCACGAGCACGCAGAAGTGCCGCAACATGACATACCATGGACTCGAACTAATGTCTGAAGTAGTGCTGGAGGGAACTGACGCCATGAATCCTGCAGGGCTGTCCATAAATCCATAAGAGTACGAGATGGTGGAGATCTCTTCTGAACAGCACGTTGCGAGGCATCCCAGGTATGCTCAACAATATTCATGTCTAGGGAGTTTGGTTGCCAGCAGAAGTGTTTAAACTCAGAAAAGTGTTCCTGGAGCCGCTCTGTAGCAATTCTGGACGTGTGGAGTGTAGCATTGTCCTGCTGGAATTGCCCAAGTCCGTCGGAATGCACAATGGACAAGAATGGATGCAAATGATCAGACAGGATGCTTACGTTCGTGTCATCTGTCAGAGTCGTATCTAGACGTATCAGGGGTCCTATATCACTGCGCAAGCACCACATCATTACAGAACCTCCACTGGCTTGAACAGTCTCTTGCTGACGTGCAGGGTCCATGGACTCATGAGGTTCTCTCCATGCTCGTACACGACCATCCGCTCGATACAATTTGAAACCAGACTCGTCCGACCAGGCAATATGTTTACATCATCAACAGTCCAATGTCGGTGTTGACGAGCCCAGGCGAGGCGTAAGGCTTTGTGTCGAGCAGTCATCGTGGGCGTTCGGCTCCGAAAGCCCATATCGATGATTTTTCGTTAAATGGTTCGCAAGCTGACACTTGTTGGTGGTCCAGTATTGAAATCTGCAGCAATCTGCTGAAGGATTTCACTTCTGTCACGTTGAACGATTCTCTTCAGTCGTCATTGGTCCCGTTCTTGCACGATCTTTTCCGACCGCAGCGATGGCGGAGATTTGATGTTTTACAGGTTTCCTGATATTCACGGTACACTCGTGAAATGGTCGTACGGGTAAATCTCCACGTTATCGCTACCTCGGAGATGCTGTGTCCCATCGCTCGTGCGCCTACTATACCACCACTTACAAACTCGCTTAAATCTTGATAACCTGGGATGGTAACAGCAGTAACCGATGTAACAACTGCGCCAGACACTTGTTGTCTTTCATAGGCGTTGCCGACCGCAGCGACGTATTCCGCCTGTTTACATATCTCTGTATTTGAATAAACATGCCTATACCAGTTTCTTTGGCGCTTCAGTGTATTATACACTACTAGCCATGAAAATTGCTAGACCACGAAGATGACGTGCTACAGACGCGAAATTTAACCGACAGGAAGAAGATGCTCTGATATTCAAATGATTAGCTTTTCAGAGCATTCACACAAGTTTGGCGCCAGTGGCGCCACCTACAACGTGCTGATATGAGGAAAGTTTCCAACCAATTTCTCATACACAAACAGCAGTTGACGGGCGTTGCCTGGTGAAACGTTGTTGAGATGCCTCGTGTAAGGAGGAGAAATCCGTACCATCACGTTTCCGACTTTGATAAAGGTCGGATTGTAGCCTATCGCGATTGCGGTTTATCGTATCGCCACATTGCTGCTCGCGTAGGTCGAGATCCAATGACTGTTAGCAGAATATGGAATCGGTGGGTTCAGCAGGGTAATACGGAACGCCGTGCTGGATCCCAACGGCCTCGTATCACTAGCAGTCGAGATGACAGGCATCTTATCCGCATGGCTGTAACGGATCGTGCAGCCACCTCTCGATCCCTGAGTCAACAGATGGGGACGTTTGCAAGACAACAACCATGTGCACGAATAGTTCGACGACGTTTGCAGTAGCATGGACTATCAGCTCGGAGACCATGGCTGCGGTTACCCTTGACGCTGCATCACAGACAGGTGCGCCTGCAGTGGTGAACTCAACGATGGTGTGTTACGACCCGTAGCTCTACCCTTCATTCGATCCCTGCGAAACCCTACATTTCACCAGGATAATGCACGACCGCATGTTGCAGGTCCTGTACGGACCTTTCTGGATACTGAAAATGTTCGACAGCTGCCCTGGCCAGCACATTGTCCAGATCTCTCACCAATTGAAAACGTCTGGTCAATGGTGGCCGAGCAGCTGGTTCGTTACAATACGCCAGTTACTACTATTGATGAACTGTGGTATCGTGTTGAAGCTGCATGGGCAGCTGTACCTGTACACGTCATCAAAGCTCTGTTTGACTCCATGCCCAGGCGTATCAAGGCCGTTATTACGGCCAGAGGTGGTTGTTCTGGGTACTGATTTCTCAGGATCTATGCACCCAAACTGCGTGAAAATGTAATCACATGTCAGTTCTTATATAATATATTTGTCCATTGAATACCCGTTTATCATCTGCATTTCTTCTTGGTGTAGCAATTTTAATGGCCAGTAGTGTACTTACACAATTATGATTAAAAGATTATTAAAATTCTCGTATTCGATGTATTTAAAAACCTCATGTGAGACGATTACTATATGGACATTAAACAGAGAAAAATTTGCAGAAATCTCCGAATAAGTTCTGAGAGAAAATTCCAAATTCCATAAAAGTTAAATATACATAATCGAAGGAACTTAACAGTACATGTGTTAATTTCATGTTAAATACGACGCAAAATTTCAGTCGCTTATTGTCAGAATTATGGAGTTGGTGCGTGTTTTAAGTAGTGTGTGTTTTTCGTGAACGTCCCCCGTTAAGGAATGCAGGTAGAGTGATATAGGTCTATAATTGCCCGCTGCGTCCTCTACTCCCTCTTCCTTGGCGCTCGCCCCTGTCGCCCCTCGGTGGAAGGCGAGCTAAGCGGGCTTTGGTGGCGCCTGCTCGCGGGAAGCCACGCAAATCCGGCCAGCGCCGCGGGAATTAGCATAGAAATGAATCGGTATCCGGCCGGCCGCCCCGGGAGACGCGCTGATGGCGGAACCATGTCCCGCCGGACAATCAAACGTCCATCGGGGTCTAGGGTGACCGCCAATCTCTCTCTCTCTGCCGCACGCAGCCTCCTTGTCGTCCACTGGCCGCGAAGCAAGGAGAAAATCCACAAGTTTCTTCAATTCAGCGTCCCGACCGAGACGACACCCCAGAGTCTTCATACTCGTCGAACGAGACGGCGCAGCCGCTGAGACATCGAATTCGTATTCAAGAATAAAATACGTTCCTATTTTATTACTTAGGATTTTCATGGTTCAGCTAAATTACACCAAGTGGGTTCACTACATCTGTTGAGGATGGCGGACTGAAACTGTGATTTAAATTGACGATCTGTTTGCGTGTAATATGCAACGAGACACTTTTTTCAATTTTTGATACGGATATTTTCTGTACCATGTATGGTACAGAAAAAAAACCCACAAAAAAAAAATTAAAAATCTACTAGTTGAGTATTACACCCAAACAAATCTCAAATTTACATGACGTGAATGTTGGTGCCCTGTCCTTACCTACATCAGCTAGTGCAACGTATCCAATGACGCCGAACGTAAAATTAGAACCATCCGTCAGATACTATCATCACCAGCCCTAAAATTTTGAATGAAATTCGTCGATACACATTCTCAAATTTTAATTGTTACTTAGGCAAAATAAAGTTACGTATGGTTTTTTTGTTTATTTGCAGGTACATGTCTGCATCCTCGTAAACACTGAAATCCGCGCACCGCAATGCCGTATCACGTCGCTGGAGGATCCAAAATAAAATGTCGCAACCTATTGATAAAGTGTAGTATTGTGTGGCAATTCGTTTTCTGCATTTGAAGAGGAATGTGCTGCAGCAATCCATATTGAGTTTGTGTAATTGCAAGTACAGAGTCTTATGAAATTTATGGTGTTGTCAACCAATGGACAATCTCATACCCAACCTAAAAAATGCAAAAAGTTGTACTTAGTAATTCAACCAAGGTAAGAGGAGAGATTCTTCTAACTGGGGAGAAATCACATGTGGGGTTTCCCATGGCTCTATTTTAGGTTCAGCATTATTCTTCATGTATGTAAAAGATCTTTCATGTAATACACAACAAGCAGAATTATTTCTTTTTGCTGAGGACACCAGTATCAAACAACGTTCTTAACAGCATATTTGACGGTTTTCTGCGAATGGTCTCAATCTCAATTTCAAAAAGACACAATATACTCAGTTTTGCACATCTAGAGTTACTACACCGTAAGAAAAGATGAGGAAATGGTGTAAAGGGTAAAAACTTCCTAATTTATAGCTGTCCATATCGATCAGAAATCAAACTTGAAGTCGGCCGCTAAGGCCGAGCGTTTCTAGGCGCTTCAGTCTGGAACCGCGCGACCGCTACGATCGCAGGTTCGAATCCTGCCTCGGACATGGATCTGTGTGAGGTCCTCAGGTGAGTTAGGTTTAAGTAGTTCTAAGTTCTAGGGGACTGATGACCTTAGATGTTGACTCCCATAGTGCTCAGAGCCATTTGAACCATTTTTTCAAACTTGAAAAAGGCACATTTTAGAACTCCTAAAACATCTCAGTTCAGCCACATTTGCACTTAACAATCATTGAAAATCTTGGGGGGAGACAAATCAGTAAGTTGACATATTTTGCATATTATCATTCAGTAACGTGATATGGAATAATGTTCTGAGGTAACTTATCTTTGCGAAAGGAAGTCTTCGTTGCTCAGAGACGTGCTGTAAGAATAATATCATCTTGTAGACATTCGTTTAAGAAGTTGGGCATTCTGATCACTGCTTCACTGTATAGTTATTCGCTAGTGAAGTTTGTTATAAATAATCCACTGCAGTTCAAATTTACATAATATTTACATTAACAGAAGGAAAAATGGCATTGATTACTCCGAATTACAGTTGTCTTTGCGGCAAAAGGGCGTGAAACACAGCAAAAAAAAAATTTCATCACTTCCCAGTGACTTAAAATGTCAGTGTAACATAACGCATGTGCTCGGGGTATCAGCCAGAGAGAAGTTTTAACATTTATTATGAAAGTATGGTCCGATTTCATGGGCTTTCCGGGCAGACCGCATGCGTTGACAAATTACCGGCTAACAGCAGACAGTAGTAGTATTTTTCCCCAGCAAGCGGCGGACCTACAGCTTGCTTTATGTCTGGTACATTGGCGGCTTTTGCTACACTGAAATATGGCCATATTGAAATATTCTATAATAATTAGATGTTTCGCAGTTCGATTAACCCTAACATATCTGCATGCTTGTGTGATGGAGCATGATTTATTAAAACTTATATACTATGTACATATATTATAATAACTGTAGAAGTTAGCTGAACAAAGTTAACAAATACTCAGGGTGTCCACAATGAAAGTTCTAGTTTCAAAACGCTGTAGAGAGTGAACCACTGTCCACAATGTAGTCAAATTTTAAGAGCATAATCTTAACGGAAGGGGAAAGGTCATGGAACAAAAAAAGATTTAACGAAAATTTGACCAATAGTTGGCGCTGTAAGTGTCAGAATATGCACACTAATAGACATGCAGCACACGGCTGCTCCTGAGTTTGCGTCCAAGATGCCCAACATGACAGTATCCACGAAAGATCGCATGCTACCGGTAAAGCTCTTTTACAAAATGATTACAAAATCCGAAAAGAAAGCTTCTTTTGAAGTGCGATGTAGCAGAGGGAGGAAAGCAGTTGATCCTATGCCTGTCTAAGACGGGGCCAGCATTGCAGGGGGAGTAGAGCGGTGGTTTGCAAACATGCAGTGCATGGAGAATTGCCCAAACACTGGATATGCCTGTGGGCACGATGCACACAACCCTACGAAAAATTCTGCATTGCTATCCATTCAAAATTACTCATGTTCAGCTTTTGTTCTCTGCTGACCTACCCGGCCGCGGTGGCCGAGCGGTTCTAGGCGCTTCAGCCCGGAACCACGTGGCTGCTACGGTCGCAGGTTCGAATCCTGCCTCGGGCATGGATGTGTGTGATGTCCTTAGATTAGTTAGGTTTAAATAGTTCTAAGTCTAGGGGACTCATGACCTCAGATGTTAAAAGTCCCATAGTGCTTAGAGGCATTTCAACCATTTTGCTGACCTACCAGCAAGACAAACGTTCTCTCTGATATATCTAGCTCTCAAGGAAGTGGGCAATGAAAGGCCATGGAACAGTCCGTGGACAGACGAAGCCCATTTCCACCTCCAAGGACACGTTAATATACAGAATTGCAGAATATGAACAACAGAAAATCCACACGCACATCAAACGGTACCACTTCATTCTAGAAAGGTCAGTGAGCGGTGCGGGTTGATGACATTTATCTTAGGGTCGTATTTTTTTCGAGGAGTTGAGTCCTGTGGGTTCTATTACCTGTACTTTCCGAAATACCAGAATTATCAGTCGTCATTTCCCTACAGCCTGGCTACCCAGATCACCTGATCTAAATTCGTGTGGTATCTGGCTGTGCGGTTATCTGAAAGATGTTGTGTTTAGTGTTCTAGTTACGAACGTATATTAATTGAAAGCAGGCTTGTGCAACACATTCTGAGCATGACCCCCGAGGCACTTCGATTTGTTCTGCACCATGCTGTTTCTCGGTTTCATCTTGTGGCAGAAAACGATAGAATACTCAACATGTTTGGCGCTAGTCTTACGACGATTACAAACCGATGACACTTAGACTTTTATGCAGCTTTTTGGCCCCAGGACGATTGAAAACCGATGTCGTTTTGCTTTTTATGCTGTGCTTGGCCACAGGACAACTACAAGATCGATTTTTCCCATCCGATGGTCAAAAAAATGGTTCAAATGGCTCTCAGCACTATTGAACTTACTTCTGAGGTCATCAGTCCCCTAGAACTTAGAACTACTTAAACCTAACTAACCTAAGGACATCACACACAACCATGCCCGAGGCAGGATTCGAACCTGCGACCGTAGCGGTCGCGCGGTTCCAGACTGTAGCGCCTAGAACCACTCGTCCACTCAGGCCAGCCCATCCGACGGGTTACGATCTTGCCGTGGTGGATGGGCTCACCTCACAGTGCCACAACTGTTGACTGGCAAACTTGGGCAGACATGCACACTGAACAGTACAGACGGTGAACTGTGCAACTCAAACCATAGTCATCGTATTGCGATTCATCTGTGATTTGTAACCGATTCTACTTACTTACAATAGTCACTGCAAATTAATAACTGCTAAACGCTTGATGTGATCTTTATAAATTAAATACTGGGTGATGGCTCAAGACTCTAGCTACCACCCTTGAAAGTCACACATGGATACATATTGTATTTATTGAATTACCGCGTTTTATCTCTTTCCATTAGTTAAATGTGTCATATCATAATATCCTCCACAGACATACGGGCAATGAAAGTAGTATGGCAAACTCAGGTGTGGATATACGCGACTATTTTACGTTTATCTCAATTATTAACTGTTTCTGAATTACAACTAATATTTATGTTGGCCTTTGTAACTTAAAACGGTAAATAATCCGTAGGATTTAATACCATAAACAGACTGAGTGTGATATTATTCATCAGTGAAGCAGGTCAAAATTCAATTTCATATTTTAACGTGTATTATTTATTGTTTGTTATATTGCATATTCACTAGACCATTATAAGCTGATTATGTCTATGCCTTTATACATCCAGTATCGCGTTTGGTCTCTACTGCAGAGGGAGAAGAAGTTCTTTCATTTAAGGCATATATCTAATCTGTAAATTTCCTGATATGCAAATGGTGGTCCATTTTATAGATTTTAACAGATGCTGCTATTTAGTGAAAAGGGGGGGGGGGAGTGTTTCTAATTGGCGAGATTGCTAAGGCTCTCGGACATTCGGATTCGTGGTGTGGATCTTGGGAGCAAGGTGGGATTTCTGGGCTATGTAGGGAATTGAAACACTTGGTGTGGGGATGTGATACAGTGAACTTCGTGTCGAGTCGTGATAGAGATCTAATGTTGCAGGGCAGTCAGGTAGGAGACGAGGTACTGGCAGAAGTAAAGCTGTGAGGACGGGGCGTGAGTCGTGCTTGGGTAGCTCAGTTGGTAGAGCACTTGCCCGCGAAAGGCAAAGGTCCCGAGTTCAAGTCTCGGTCCGGCACACAGTTTTAATCTGCCAGGAAGTTTAACATATCAGTAATTAGCGGTCGCGAATGCTTTAAAATTTGCTCATACGTAGTGAAATTCTGAGGCAATTGGGACTTTGAGTGAGTTAATATGAACTTTAATTATGATCGGTCTTTATAAGATGTCCTTCAGGGAACTTTAACGCAATTCTTGCTGTTCTGGGATTATTTGTGCCTAGCTCAAAGCACAGGAATTCGTTATTTTGGGGAATTAGTGAAGATTTCCTGATTTTTGGGGAGTCTACTACCATTCTGGTTACGCAGATTCTGTAATCTTAACTGCAATTAAATATTATCAAGTTGTATCTTTTAAACAGAATTATTGTAGGATCAACGTTCAAGATATCCGTTTACGTGATTAATTGAATAAATTAACACTTCATTTAACATAGATTTGTAGTGTCATCTACATCAATTTATTATCAGAAGATAACCTTTTTATTCACATTTATTATTATTCATTTAATTGCAGTTTTTGTTTAGTTAAAATTTCGATTATTCTGCCAGTGCTTTAGCTATTTTACTTCAGCTATCTAAGCTAATGGGCATGAAAGCAGACGTGCACGGTTCGACCCAATGACAGTGTGTAGCCACATTCTCTGAACAGAGCCGTGCATAGCCCAAGTACCAACAGACCACTAATCCCATAAATTGGTATGTCGCAAATACGGTTTCTCATCAGGGAATTTAGTTAGAAAAACAACTCATATTCCTTAGCAATTTGAATGTAGCAACAGACAGCAAAGTCAAATCTGAAAGCAAACTGGAAAAGTTTCTTCTTGACAGCACGTACTGTTCCTATTCTATTACTGTTTTCTGTTATTTTAATGTGTAGCAGATGGTAGGTAGGAACCACTTACTCACATCTGAGTATTTAAACAAAACTTTTAAATTTTCAGTATGTACCCATATTTACAAATTAATTTGCGATACGAATTTAAAATAATTCGCTCCACACCATTATGATTTATCATGCGAATGATCCATGGAACATGGAATTATCTAACTACGGCAAAGTGGCTAGGTGGTCCAGACGCTTCTAATGTGATCAAGCAAGTCTGTATGACGAAGACCGAAGAGGCAGACCATCCCTCTGTAAAGGACCGGGGATCGCAAGAGAAGTGGAGAACCAGGTGCTCGAAGACTAGCGTATCACAGTCGAGGCGCCAGTGGAAAAACTTCAATCGTGGATCAGTTTGCAACATCTTCCACGACTTCCGAACACGATCCTTCTTTACGCTATCGAATGTTGCCTCACTCGTAGTATTGTCCTGACGTAATACCCAATGACGTCACCCTCTTCCCTGAAATGAAGAAACCATTGCGTGGAGCGCATTTTCAGAATTAATAAGACCTTATTTTCGAGATAGAACGTTTCGTGAATAGCCAAAGTCTGTCGTCGTGAGAAACTCTCACAATGGAAGAAGAATATGTAGGGAAGGACTATATTCATCAACTCTCATGGTCGCTGCTACACTTTATGTGAAGAAAATTAAAACTTTATGACTATCCCTGGAATCTACGAAACGGTTAAGTAATCTCGCAAGCTGTGATAGCGTACTTACTGCAACTATAGCATTATCAGTTAAGCAGTTTCATGGCTCAAATGGCTCTGAGCACTATGGGACACAACTACTGAGGTCATCAGTCCCCTAGAACTTAGAACTAGTTAAACCTAACTAACCTAAGGACATCACACACATCCATGCCCGAGGCAGGATTCGAACCTGCGACCGTAGCGGTCTCGCGGTTCCAGACTGTAGCGCCAGAACCGCGCGGCCACTTCGGCCGGCTCAGTTTCATGACATAGCACACTGGACAACAGTCTAGCGAATTGTTTATGTAACAGATGAGACCGTGGACGTTTTGATTACTATTCAAAGACGCTACCCGTAGACCGCGTACACACAATAGTTACATGTCCTAAATTCAGTGATACTTCATTAAATTTATGTGTAATAGTTTCTCTAGCAAATAAGTTATTAATTTACATAGATTAGGCAAACTGCCTTAGGGAAACGCAGTAATGGCCTCTAAGACTTTGTATTATATTATCTAGCTTGCGATGTACTAAAGGTTTTCTTCAAACTCTCTGTCTGTCAAAAGGGTTAAATAAGCACGTGACAGATCTTTGAAGCTCGTTGGCTTCGTATGTACCTAAGGAACGGACACACACACACACACACACACACACACACACACACACACACACACACACACACACACACACCTGTCACTGGCCTGTTGTTGTTCTATCCTGTAAATTCCTGTAAATTGAGTAAATTGTGCAGGCAGGATTGTGGTTGGTGAAATGAATAAATTTCCTTAACACGAGCTGGATACCGACCAGTAAAGAAAATGTTTATTCAAGTCTTGCTTAATACCGCGAAAACAATGACAGATTGAATCACCAGCTCGATTAAGAATGCATTATGTCTGGCACACCACACTGCTGTTCAAACTAAAAGTTTGAAAATATGTTGTGGATAAGTTTGTAAAATCCACCTATCTGTGCTGAAATTTCCCAAGTCTCTAAATACATAGTTAAGGATCCACAAAGCTATGCAGAAATTCCACGAATCTGTAACCACTCTGCTATTCATGGTTAAAATCTACACGCGCAACTGTTGAAAACTTCTTTAAGGTGTCGAATTCTTGCAGAAATTTCACACGTCTCTAGAGTTGTTTCCCGAAAAACTACAAACCCTTTAATCGCCTTTGACAGGCCGCTCATAAACAAACGTCCGTATGCGTCGACTTCTCATTGCAAATTGACCCCGGGCCAACACGGTCACTGCCTTCATATGCCTCAACCGCCGTTTCTAAACCTGCAACATTCACGGAGTTTCACGTACTGGGCATCTACTCTACGTGAGTCACGCCAGGAAGCTGACTCCTTCCTAATACCACTTTCATTGTGTTTTTTAACAAAAAACTAGAATAATGTCTTTCGTTGGTTGCAGACGAATCTTACAGTGAATAAAAAGGACGTAAGTTATTGTTGACGTAAGTTATTGTTAACGTAAGTATTGTACATGAATTAGGGGTAAATTTTGCTGCCTTTTCAGTGGTGACATTAATTTTTTGATGGTGCTCTTGGTTTTTTGATTATTTATATCTTACTCCATAATATGGTCAAAATTAGCATCATTGACTATTATCTGCATTAAACCTAATGATAATATAATGTCTACAGATAGTTACTTTAGTTTATTGTCTAATAATGCCACTATAACTATGGTTGTGCAAATGTATTTTCCACTAAAAATGCCTATTTTAATGTCAGAATCAACATTTGTGCCCGTAACTCAAACTGCTTTCCTTTAATGTAATTTCTGGATCTGTTTTTCGAGAGTGCTGCTCAAAAGCTACCTGTTGATAATTTGTTCTTTAACTTCACTTAAGGGGCTCAGAAGTTATTAATTTTGAAAGGTAATAGATCCATTGATATCTCCCATCATGAAAGTAAAAAGTACAATGTTATTATAAATGACTGAAGCGATTTCGTAAATTCACTTTAGCTACAGTAACTGAGATATTGTACTAACTCAACACTCATATAGTAAAACTCCAGACGTTTTGTGTTGTTGCAGCCGCACTTCAGATTTTTGCCATGAAAGTGCAGCAGTGAATAGTCAGACGACGACAGGTGCCGAGAAAGCGTATGTTGTGCTTGAAACGCACGCTCATCGTCCTGTCGTAACACTGAAATGACACTTCAGAACGAAGTTCAACAAAGATACACCAAACGCTAACTCCATTCGGAGATGATATGCCCAGTTTATAGCTTCAGCATGTCTCTGCAAGGGGAAACCAACGGGTTGGCCTGCTTGAAGGAAGAAACGGTTGGCAGCGTGCCGGCGAGTTTCGCACGTAGCCCACAGGAGTCAACGAACAGAGCAAGCAGGGAGCTGTACATGCCAAAACCGACCGTTTGGCAGATCTTGAGGAAACGACTGAAGCTACAATTGCCACAGGCCATGACTCCCGATGACAAAGTCAGACGCTTTGAACTTTTGGCACAGTTGCGACCGCTTATGGAAAGAGCATGGGTTTTGGGAGAAACTTTTTTAGTGATGAACTGATGAACCAACATTTTTTGTGAATGGCTCAGTGAAAACGGAACACTGTGTTAAAGCAGCGGACACAGATTGCCCATGCAATCCTGTGGCATATTTGAGACTCACCAAAAGTTAATGTGTTCTGTGCAGTCTCACAGTTTAAGGTTTACGATCCCTTTTCGTTCTGCAAAAAGATCGTCACAGGGTACATGAATCTGGACATGCTGGAAAACTAGCTCATGCTACATATGCAGGCCGACAGTGTGGACTTCATCTACAAGCGGGATGATGATCCACCCCATATACAGCATAATGTTCGTGAATTCTTAAACAGGAAACTGAGAAACCGATGGATTCGTCATGGTGGGGTTGAAGATCGGCAAGTCTTATTATGGCTTTCACGCTCTCCCGACCTAACACCAAGAGATTTTTTTGTGTGGAGTTATGAGTAAGTCCTGTGTTGCGCCTACTCCACCAACAAACTTGTTAAAACTTCGAGCTCGCATCAACAGTGACTTTGAATAGATTGATAGGGACATGCTGCGCCGAAGTACTTGATTATCAAATGGTTCAAATGGCTCTGAGCACTATGGGACTTAACATCTATGGTCATCAGTCCCCTAGAACTTAGAACTACTTAAACCTAACTAACCTTAGGACATCACACAACACCCAGTCATCACGAGGCAGAAAAAAATCCATGACCCCGCCGGGAATCGAATCCGGGAACCCGGGAGTGGGAAGCGAGAACGCTACCGCACACTTGATTATCGACTTGATATTTGCAGAATCAGTAGGCCGCACATACGGGGCGCTTTTAATATGTCAGAAAACTTTTTGAGTTTTTGTATGTGTGCAAGGTCCTTTTGATATGTCCAATAATACAGCTCGCAGTTCCCGTTTTGAAAACCTACTGCCCTTATGACAGCTGGCTCATTTAGTGCTACAGATATTATTCCTCCAATTGTAAGGGCTGAAGTGTCGTCTGCTGGTTAAGCAGGCAGCTCCACACGTTACCTACTCGCGAGCTATGCTTGTCCGTGCAGTGATTCACCTCACACCAGCGCGTGTGCAGCTGCGACAGTCTGTCGACGCTCAAGCTTGACGACGCTCTTCACACTACTCTATCCCGTGCAAGCCTTTGCATCTCTGAATAATTACTGCAGCCTACAACCATTTGAACCTGCTTACTGCATTCACACCTAGGTCTCCCTCTAAAATGTCTGCCTTCCACCACCCCCCCCCCCCCTAAAAAATACATGCACATCCCTCCATTACTTAAATTTACATTCTATGTTAGCAAATTCCTCTTTTTCAATAACGCTTTTCTTGCTACTGCCTGTTCGGATTTTACATCCTGTTTACTTCGGCCATCATCAGTTATTTTGTTGCCCAAATAGATAAATTAATCTAATTTTATGTGTCTCCTTTCCTAGGCTAATTCCTTCAGCATAGTCTAATTCTTTCAGCATCGCCTCACTAAATTCGACTACATTCCATTACCCTTGTTTTACTTTTGTTGAAGCTCTATATATAATCTCCTTGAAGACATTACACATTCTGTCCAATTATTCTTCAAAGTCCTTTGCCGTCTTTTACAGAATTGCAATGTCATCGGGAAACCTCAAAGTATTTATCTCTCCTCCCGGAACATTAATTCCCTTCCCGAATCCTTGATTTTGCCACAGTGGATACACCGGTTCCCGTGAGATCACCGAATTTAAGCGCTGTCGGGCATGGTCGGCACTTGGATGTGTGACCATCCGGACCGCCATGCGCTATTGCCATTTTTCGGGGTGCACTCAGCCTCGTGATGCCAATTGAGGAGCTACTCGACCGAATAGTAGCGGCTTCGGTCAAGAATACCATCATGACGACCAGGAGAGCGGTGTGCTGGCCCCACGCCCCTCCTATCCGCATCCTCCACTGAGGATGACACGGCGGTCGGATGGTCCCGATGGGCCATTTGTGGCCTGTAGACGGAGTGGAATCCTTGATTTCCTTTACTGCTTGTTCAGTGAATATATTGAATAACATCGCAGATAGGCTACAACCCTGTCTCACTCCCCTCTCAACTACTACTTCCCTCTCATACTCAAATGTCGGCGGTCTGGTTTCTGCAGTAGTTATAAAAGTCGCATTTCACTCCCGGTATTCTACACATGCTATCTTCATAATTTCAAAGAGTGCAGTCCAGTCAACATTGCCAAAAGCATTTCTCTAAATCTATAAATGCTATAAATATAGGTTTGCCTTTCATCAACTTATCTGCTGAGTTAACACATAGGATGAGTTTTGTCTCGCGTTTTCCTGCACTTCTCTGGAACCCAAACAGCCATCCCGAAGTTCCGCTTCTACAAGTTTTTCCATTCTGCTGTATACAAGTTTGCAACCATGACTTATTAAACTTATGTTAGTATTCACACTTTTCAGCGCTTATTTTCTTTGGAACTGGAATGATTATGTTCTTCATTAATTCCGGAGTTTTTCGCCTGTCTAGTTTATCTTACACACCAGGAGGGAGAGCGTTCTCACGGTAGGCTTTCTCGAGGACTTCAGTAATTCTGAGCCTTGTTACCACAAAGATTTTCAGTGCTCTGTCGAATTCTTCTCGCAGTATCATATCTCCCGCCTCATCTTCATCTGTATCCTCTACTCTTGCGACAATACCGTGTTTACTTTCCTCTTATTAGCCCTTCTCGTATTCTCTCCACCATCCAGCTCTTCCTTCTTTGCTTGGTACTGGCTTTCCATCGGAGCTCTAGATATTCATATTCTATTTCTTCCGAAGGTCTCATTAATTTTCCTGCAGGCGGCATCCGTCTTTCCTCTAGTCATGCATATTTCTACAACCCAGGAATCTCTAGCCATATCTGCTTAGCCTTTTGTATTTTTCTGCCAATCTCATGTTTAGACGCCTGTATTCCCTTTCCATTGCTTCATTTGCTGCATTTTAAAATCTTCTCCTCGCGTCACTTACATACAATAGCTCCTGTGTTATCCAAGGATTTCTACTAGGCCTTATACCTTTTACACATATCACATTGCTGCGTCACCTTTTAATCTCTCAAGTCAACGCATTAAAAAGAAAGAAAAAAGACAGTAGTAAAATGTTAGGAAATTATACTGCTTGAAGAAATACCGCACCAAGCCGCTTTTTTATCTATTTTTATTATGCCAATACGCGTTTCAGGTTTTCGCCATCTTCAATTAACATAATACATATTGGGATCTTTAGTTAGCACATCGTTAAAAGCATTGCTTGCAGTTTGACTCTATAATCAGTTTGTTGTTGCCCCAGGTTTTCGCAATTATAAGGGTGACACAAACACTTTTTCTCTGTATGTTGCACAAAAAGAGCGCGGTATCCACGAGTAGAGGACAAGGTGTGGGGCGGCCACGCCTCATCAGAGACCGCACACGTTGGAGACTTGCAAGCTTTATAAATCTGACTACAGAGTATTTTCCTGGTGCAGGCACAACTGTTTCAGACACACCGTTCAGTGCAAATTGTGGAACACGGGGCTCTGCAGCAGATTACCCCTCCGTGTTCCCATTATGGGGCGGCGGATAAGTTGTAAAAAATAATCTATTACTGTATAAACGTTCGCATGTTGAATCAGTTTCTGGCTTTTAGAATGTTGTTAATGCTGTCTTTCGCCGTTCTCAACACTGGGTCTCTATTTACTTTTTAGCACCCAGAAAGTGATTTAACTAAACATGGAACCAGTAATTAGAGATCCTAGTACCCACTCTATCTGAGAATGTTATTATAGCTGCAGCTTATAGCTCTGAGGAATTAGGAGGTTGTCCGGGATTTCTAATCAAAAAACGGTATTCCAAAATAGTTGAGTATATTCTGAAATTCACTGATAAAAAACACAAGTATCCCTACAACCTAACTAACAGAGCAGTTCAGAGTCTAATGCGCTGATGCAACTATAAATGTCCGAATTAAATGTTGAAATGAATGCTCGCCATAATTTGATGAAAATATTTCATCAAACGCCACGCTAAATATTTGGTAGAATGTCTGTCCCGCGACGGCGCGTGAAAATACGACAATACGCAAACTGAAGCTAGATAATGAAAATCATTCCAGAATTAACACTTCACATAAAATGTTTTCATGGTTCCGCGTATCTCTAGTAACTTAATACGGCACCCGAGGCTGTTTGTAGCAGTGACACTGATGCGATGCGGCTCCCGACACAGATGGCGTGTCATTCAGCGTCTGGAGAGAACTGGGGCCTTCCTTCCTCGCGCAGCGTTCTTATATATAAAGCCGCGGTGCGGACGGCTAAGGGAACGCTTGATCTTTTCGGCTCTCCCGACTAGCCACTGGGCTAGTAATGCACCACTTCAAGTTACATAGTAATTTATAGCTTCTTTTGCTGATGGCCGAAGAAGCTCTTAATTTAAACGTGCATTCAGCACGCAGGTAAGTATTGATAATAAAATTTTGACGTGGCTAAGTTAAATATTCTGGGCGAGAGAATTAATTAAATTACACTGTACGCAGTAGAGGAGCTCTGAACTGGTCCTTTTGAGATCCGCTATCGCTATAATTTTATAGGTATTCAAAAGAAACTTTACACATCTTCATAATCATAACGGACCTCCAACCTATTTAAATCTAAACATCCTAGCCTTATTTATTAGCCTACTTAATCTATCTTGCTTCCTTCAGTTTTAAGACGAAACCACAAAATCATGAATTTCCACTAAAATCTTAATATGTGAAATCCAAAGTACTGTTTTTATTAAATCATTATGAAAGATGAATCTAAATATAAATTTTGAAGTCTCTAGCTCTTTTCTGTTGCGCCAATGATTTTTTCAGAAAAACGTCCAAATTTCGAAAATGGCTGAAGTTATCGAACTGATATTTAACACACATTAATGTAGTATTATTTCTGACATGCTAGAAAAGTTTTAGTTCATTTGCTTGATTTTTAAGGTATTGCGCAACATTTATGACGTCAGAGCTAGTTACAGCAGACTGGCTGGCACACAATGGAAACTGATGTGAATTTACTACAGCGTGAGTAGGCTGCTTCCCTACATCACCCTCTACTTAAATTTTTTGTTTATGAATGTTAATGAATGAAAAAAAAATTTAATTACAAAAAGGGAAGCAAGAGTACAGTTTAACTCCCTATGAAAAATCAAAATTGAAATATAAACCTGTAGAAACATTAAAGAAAACTGATTACCTACATTAATTATTTAAATTGTAGGCATGTTCACTGCCTTTTAAACAATGTCATTACTCAAAATTTTAAGCCAAGTCAATGAAATATTTTGGCATACATATTGCCTTAGACAAACAAACACATACAAATTGAAAAATTATGAAAATCTTAGATCCATTAAATACATTTTTACATACACAAATTCAAAGAAAATAACATGATACATAAACAGATGATTATCTCTTAGCAGTCTTTTCTAAACCTGAAAGAAAATTTCACAAATAATTTTTACACACGTGGTTGTAGCCGCTTTGGCTGGCGTCCTACACTTCCATTCACAAGGGTAGAGGAGGGGAAGTTGCTATGGTGTGCGTCCTTCACGTTCTCTCTAAATTACATGGGGGAAAGGGGAGGGGTCACTGTGAGTTGTGTCCAAGTCACTCCACGCTTTCACGCAGCTACCAGGCTGCCATTATCTGGTTTGTCCTGTAGAACAAACAAAAAGAGTGCCTCAGACTCTGTTCACTTAATATCTATGGGTGGGTCACAATGAAATGGGGATATATACATTTTATCCTTCAATATTTTGCTGGAACAAAGTTAACAGAACTTCTCCAATTTTACTCTCGTGGTTACTTAATTGTCATAAAATCGGTAAACAAATGGCTCAAAACGCCTTTAGTCATGTATTAGAGAAAATTTATGCTCCTAAGGCATACAATCATAAATCATATTTAATCTGAATTTGTTATTTCTGGGCCGGAACACTGAACCAATGCTCAGTACATTCCTGATACATTTGTATTTTAAGCACTTAACTGACTCATCTTTGATTACCTTATTCTTAGAGATAGTATGAGTATGATTAGTGGTTGTTTTCTCAGCTTCTTTGTACATGTGAGTAACTTTTGGTAATAGTACAGTTGTGAGTGTTCAAAACACATTACGTTTAGTTGACTACTAAATCCACTTATTGGTCCTCTACTATTATCAGTTCCACATCTGCAATTAGGTACTTACTTACTTTGAAGTGTATTTATGCTGAGCTAAAATAATATTTCACGTCTGTCAGTATGTTATTTATTTACTTTGCTAGTGTATGTACTTATTTAAAACTCACTCTATTAATATTTAAAGCATAGGATAGCACATTTATTTCATATTCATAGTGTACTGCAGCTGATTAGTTTGCTCACGTGGCAATCCATTTCCACTCGATTGGACGCTGAAACCTCAGGTAGTCTCTCTCAGACCTACCACTAAAGTGCATCAAGTAATTATGGACGAGCGTAATGCTAAATTCCTTAAACCTATAGGACACCATGAGCTGCTCTGTCTCATCTAACATGAGGGTACCTATGGTCGCATTCACGCCTCCAACTCATAACCTCAATATGTGTAGGTGTATCCTGTCACACACTACACTAAAATAATGGCCAGCTCCAACCTTATAAATACTTCAGGGACGTGTCCCTCACGTCTCAACCACAAACACTGCTCAATTCTATTACACTGTCTTTCCTTGCTACACCAGGTGAGTTTAATCTTACAACTTATCTGCATATTTTTCATAACACTAAGCAATCTCTTTCTTACTATTTATTAGTTAGCTCTAATGCATACACTAGGTTTCACTACCACTTCAGATCCTGCTTGTACATGAATTCATATATCTTTTTAAATTACTGTTGGTGGACCATTTCCAATAAAACAACACTTTGTACTTACTATATTACCAGGGTACTATACATAATTGTTACTCAAATACATTTGTATCTTAATTACGTCATACTTCTCTATTGTTTGTCACTATTAGGTTTGTCACATTAGATATTTTTCTTCACTAATCGGTAGATAGAATGGTTACATAACTCAAGGCTTGATAGTCATAACGGAAAATTTTCATGTCTGGAAAGAAGAGGTCGAAATTTTTGAGGACAGGAAAGAGGAAGAATGAGTGAGACCTGAAAGGGAAAGAAGATCTCACACAGCTGGGACTGCACAGCTGCCACACTGTGTAGAGGTTACAGAACAACCTCCTCCCTACAGCATTCATTGGTTTAATGCTGTAAAGAAGAGTTAGAAATCTTAGGTGGATAGAAAAGATGAAGAGTGAGTGAGACCTGAAAAGGAAAGAAGATCTCACACAGCTGGGACTGCACAGCTGCCACACTGTGTAGAGGTTACAGAACAACCTCCTCCCTACAGCATTCATTCACTACCTATGAATTTCTTTAGGTCAATCACGTTCCTGAGACCTAATAGCTTCTTACTTTTAGGGTACTCTAGCCTATATGCATTGGCATGTGGTTTTCCTATTATCCTGAAAGGTCCTTGGTATACGAACATGAATTTCTTTGTTTCTGCATTTACTTTCTTTGATTTTTCTTTGGTTTTGACAAGGGCTAATTGACCTATTTCAAAGCTAGTAGGTACAGCTTTTGCGTCATGACGCTTCTTCCTTTCCAACGCTCTTTTTCTCATATTAGCCCTAGCTTTTAGTTTCTTCTCGTCTGTGGATATTTGCGTTAGAATAGGGAATTCTACCATATCTGCAATCACATTGTGCGGTTCTTGGCCAAACATCAATTCGCAAGGTGCAAAACCAGTTGCATCATGTCTTAAGTTGTTAATTACATTCTCAAAATACTTAACGTGCTCTGCCCAACTTGAGTGTTTCCGAGCACAATAAGTTCTGCAAAGCCTATTCAATTCCCTCATAATACGTTCACTCATATTTCCTTGGGGGAAATACGCAGATATTTTCAGATGTTTCACGCCGGCCTTATCTAGACATTCCTTAAATCTATTAGAAGTAAATTGAGGTCCATTGTCTGACAGCAAATTCTTCGGAACGCCAACGTTCACGAAGAAATCTTTTTCCAACTTTTCAACCAATGCTTTTGCATTTGCTCTTTTAATTGAGTATAGCTTAACATATTTACTGAATCCATCCACAATAACAAAAACATGGGTGCAACCACCTCTCGAAATAGGAAGAGGGCCAAACAAATCACAAGCCAGTAATTCTAGGGTTTCAGTTGGCTCTACTGGATGCATATCCCCTTGTATTCTGGTGTTGGCAGCACGGACTTTCTGGCACACTACACACGATGCTAGACGCTTGGCCACATGTTGTCAAACACAACCTTCTCTTGTAATTTTGCAATGCACTTCTTTGCACCGTAGTGCCCATACCTCAGGTGTACATAGTCGATTAGTAAGTCTACATGTTGTGAGGGAAAGCACAGCTTCCACTCAGAAACACCTACCTTTTTCCTCCTAAACAGAATACCTTCATGCAAACAATAGTATTGCGAAACCTTAGGATAGTTCGCATTTCCTAAATAGCTCTTCACTAATTTCAGTTGGTCATCTGCATTCTGTTCACGTCTCAAGTTCTTAATCACTCTCTTTAATGCACTTTCTTCCTTTACTTCGTGCAATGCGAACATTCGAACTTCATTTAGGTCTGTTGCTGTAATTCCCGCGTCATCACAGAGCTCCGCACTTCTAGATAACCCATCAGCTACCAGATTGTCTTTCCCTTGAATATATTTAATCTCAAGGTCAAACTGCTGGAGATACAATGACCATCTTACCAAACGAGAATTCCTCAACCTACAGGTCTTTAAAAAGGTCAACGCCTTATGGTCACTGTAAACAATTATCTTGTGACCTAATAGATACTGTTCAAACTTCTGTACCCCAAATACAATTGCCAACGCTTCTAGTTCTGAGATGCCATAATTTCTCTCTGCTGCCTGTAAAGATCGACTTGCGAAAGCTATAGTCTTGTGCACTTCTTGTTCGTTCTCTATTTCTACTTGGAATATCTCCACAGCTATACCATAGCCACTAGCATCAACAGACATACAGAATGGTTTTTCAAAATCAGGATGATGTAAAATTGGACTATTAATTAAAGATTGTTTAAGCACCTCAAACGCCTGTTGACATTCTGCTGTCCAAACCCAAGGGGTATTCTTTTTCAGCAGGAGGTGAAGACAGGGAGCATTAAAAGCCTGATCACTAACAAAACGCCTATAGAAGCCAAAAAGACCGAACATCGATCTCAACTGCTTCTTGTTTCTGGGAGCCTCAAATTTTTCAATGACTGCTAGCTTACCTGGGTCAGGCAGAATACCTTTACCACTTATCATATATCCCAAGAAACCTATTTCCTCTTTAACGCACTCTGTCTTTTCAATCTTTAGTTTCATGCCACCTTTCTCAATAGCCTCTAACACTTCCTCTAATAAAGCTATGTGTTCTTCCCAGGTAGGACTTGCTATTAACAGATCATCTACGTAGACTGTAATTTTATTATTTAAAGCTGGTCCTAAAACATGGCACATCACACGTACGAAGGCACAAACAGAGATATTAAGTCCGAAAGGTACCACACGGTATTGGTAACAAACTCCTTCGTACAAGAAAGCTGTGTATTTCCTTGAACTTTCCGCCAGTGGCAAATTCCAATATCCACACGTGATGTCCATAGAAGTTAAGAATTTTACTCCCCGGAACTTTTGCAATAACTCGTCCATGTTCTGCGGTCTATCACTTTCCCTAACCACTATTTCATTCAACCAACGAGCGTCCAAGACCAATCTGACACTCCCGTCTCTTTTTGGTACAACAACAAGAGGATTATTGTACTCACTGACCGCTTTTTCAATCACACCCCATTCTAGCATTCTCTGTATTTCCTTTCGAACTGCCTCCTTCCTAGCTACATGTATTTGGTATGGCTTCCTGAAAAACACTTGGCCAGGTTTCACCTTTAATTGACATTCATAACCTTTGACTATGCCAGGTCGATCTGAAAATACCTTATGATGCCTTTTTAGAACCTGTCTCAGTTCTTCCTTTTGATTGTCTGAAATCTTATCTATTTCCTGCAATTTAGCTTCTATTTTGTCTAAAATAATTGCTTCTTCTTCTTCTTCTGTGTTCAGCTTACTGTTACTAAGATTAACACCTTCGTCCCAATACCTCCTATTTTTCAGAACTCGTATAGGCAGCTCCCAAGTTTCATGATCAGTTACTACATGTTTATCACTAAAAGGTACTATAATTACTCCGGTTATTGGCAAGACCATTTTTAACTGGCTTCTTTCAAAGTCAACAACACTCTGATATTTTGACAAGAAATCTATGCCAATTAAAACCTCAATACTGAGATTGTTGACAATTAAACATGGATGATCAATTAAATTACCATTAATGTTAAAGGGCAGTAAAGCTTCTTGCTTTATCGTTTTTGAAACCTTGCCAGTACCACCAATTATTCTTAGTCCTGATACCCTCATTACAGTAAGCTTGTCTTTACCAGGTAATGCGTCAAAGAAGGACTGAGATATTGCACTCACTTCACTTCCACTGTCTAAGAGACAACGTACATTGATACCCAACATATTCACTACTATTATAGGGTGGCTTATTCTAGGTTGTACAGGTCGTTCCTCAAATTCATCTAATAGTTCCTTTTGGATTTGTCTCCAACTAAAGTGATCGACATCTGTCTTCATTACATTTAGGTCACAGTGTGTAGGGGTTTCCTGAATTACATTTTCAGCTGCCTTTTCCAGTCGGTCTATTAATTTTAAATCGAAACACCGCACGACTTCATTACATTTAGTTTGCTGAACATGACCCAAATTACTATAGTCTGAGCGATTCTGCGCCTCCAGACCGGGCATAACATTAGTTACAGCTAAACCACTTTTACCATTATCGTCTGTTTCCTTCTCAAGTGACAACTGGTCACAGTTACTGGGTTCATCGACCCTCAACAGCCTACCCTCTACATTCTCACTTATCTCCTGTCCTAAATCTATTAGTACATTATCAACATCCTGCACAGGCACTTTAGATAAGAGCACATCATCTTCATCGTAAATATAAGCATGAATTTCTTCTGCTTCTTCACCTGTCAGTTCAGTATTTTGTAGCTCCTCCCTATCATTACACAGCTGCGCCTTCTCTTTCTCTTCCCACTTAGAAAGCGTCTCTAACACGGTATCTATCAAATACTGTGAGTGATCTAATATTTCTGTTGTATCCTTAGATGCTACCGACACTTCATCCACATGTTCAGTTTGAGTATTCTGATCTGTCTTACCAATTCCCGTAACTACTGGCTTAGGAAAAGTAACCGCCTGTTGAGCGCCAGTGTCCTCATAGACGGGAACTAGTTTTCCTGCCTCGGCCTACTACTGTTTCCCTTATTTTCATTATAGTTGACTGGCACAGCATTACTTTCCGTACTGTTGTTTACATGCATATTTCTGTTTGGAACAAAATTATTATCCCTTGGATGCCATTGTTGGTTCTGATAATTATTTCCCCAATTCCTACCTCTCTTAGGATGGCGAACACCTACTGTTCTGATGTTTACATTGCCATTTTGCTCGTTCCTAAAATTACTATTATTGTTATTGGCATTTCGGTTATTACGTGCTTGCTCCTCATTGGCAGCAACACGTTCTACACGTTCCAAATACTCAATGAAACGATCCAGATTGTCTCTAGGGGCAGATATAATTCTAGTTTGCCAATACCATGGCAGTTTGGCTTCAAGACCCAGTATTATCATTTCAGGTTTTAGCTTTTCGTCCAAATGTGATAAACGTGAAATCCATGACCTAGCAAACTCTTTAATTGATTCCTTGCCTGCATTGAAGCGTTTTCCACTCCAAAATTCTCTCAACACTTCATTTTGCTTATTAGTAGACCAATATTCATTAATAAAAGCTGTTTTAAATTCTGCTAATGTTTTACACTTCAACATAACATCAGCTGACCAACGCATGGCGTCACCTGCTAAATGACTTCTAATAAACGAGATTTTCTCCCGTTCAGACCAAGTTGGTGGAATCACATCTTCAAAATCGTTCCAGAAATCTAGCGGATGGATATTTTTATCTGGATCGAACCGCAAGAACTGCCTACACCCGATAAAAGCGGCGTTTGCAGCTACAACTTGTTGTATACTACCATTACCAGAAGTTACTGAAGCTACTTTACTTTCAATGTTAGCAATGTTAGTACTGATATTTTCTACTTTCATTTCAACATTATCTACTCTTTGTACAATAAGAGTAGTATCAGTTTTGATTGCTTCTACTTCTGCTTGACATATGTTTACTTTAATATTAACGTCTTTAAATCTATCTGAGTACAGTTCAGATTCCGCCTCGATCTTTTCTGTTAACTTGTGCTCCAGCTTCGCATCTTCCATTTGGAAGTCTTTGCGAACCTCAGCAACTTCGGATTTAACTGTTTTATACATTTCAGAAAACTGTTGAGCAACCTTTTTCTTAATATCCTCATGATTGCAATCAATTTTACAATTTAAACTGTCTAGATCCTCTTTCAACGTATTGCAACCAGCCTTGAAGGTATCGTCCATTACCTCCAATCGTTTATTAAAATTAGTTTGACTGGCCACAATCCTGTTATTTACCTCAATTATATCCGATTTTAATTCAGCATTATCGGATTCTAATTTATTGTTCATTGCCTCAATTATATCAGATTTTAAATCAGCTGTCATTTTTGCATTACTGGCAGCTATTGCTTGTAATATAACATTTAAGTCAACAGCCCCAGCATCTTTGGGTTGCTCACTAGCTGGCTTTTTATCACACTCAGGTGACGAAAAACTAGCTCCAACACCAGAATCATCAAAACTAAATGAAACTTCTGATTGATTAGTCATTTCTAACTTCTCCTTCTTAAACTCTACCATCTCTGATGACTGTTTCATTTTTAATTCATCAGAGAAACTATCATCCAATAAATTTACAATTTCTATTTTCTGCTTTACTACAGGTGTCTCTATTATTGAATCATTGCCCCTTCGCACACTACTGTCAGGAGACAATACTTCATGTTTCACCTTAACATTACTACTTTCATGCATATTTACACTTGAACCGTTGTCTGAATTTACAGTTCCCTCAACAGACATAGGTTCTAATTTAAGTTTAAACTCAGTTTCTTTTGGCGGTACCATCGCCGACAGTCTTTTAGTGCAGGTTAGTAAAATTTTTAACACCTTTTCACTTAACTTAGTTCCTTCTGCACGACGTATGGCGTTGCCGGCGCGGCGTACCAGGATTCCTGATGCGACGTGGCACGTTGAACTGCAGACGGCTCTCCGACGGCTGTTGTGTGTTTGCGTGGCCCGCAATTGCAGGCTCTGCGCCGGCTGCTCCAGCGGACGACTGTGGTGCGGCGAGACTGGCTTCTCGCGATGCCGGCAGCACCGCTAGACTCAGTGCCAGCTCCGTCAATCCAGATGCGTTGTTAATCCAATTGCGTCGTCCACATGCACACGTAACACTTTCACTGCTCTATTACTCAGCTGCGTGTCGCATTTCACTCGCGAATCCGAATAGTTAAAAATCACTTTCACTTAGTTGATGTCCCGGCCGATGCACCATATGTGGGGCGGCGGATAAGTTGTAAAAAATAATCTATTACTGTATAAACGTTCGCATGTTGAATCAGTTTCTGGCTTTTAGAATGTTGTTAATGCTGTCTTTCGCCGTTCTCAACACTGGGTCTCTATTTACTTTTTAGCACCCAGAAAGTGATTTAACTAAACATGGAACCAGTAATTAGAGATCCTAGTACCCACTCTATCTGAGAATGTTATTATAGCTGCAGCTTATAGTTCTGAGGAATTAGGAGATTGTCCGGGATTTCTAATCAAAAAACGGTATTCCAAAATAGTTGAGTATATTCTGAAATTCACTGATAAAAAACACAAGTATCCCTACAACCTAACTAACAGAGCAGTTCAGAGTCTAATGCGCTGATGCAACTATAAATGTCCGAATTAAATGTTGAAATGAATGCTCGCCATAATTTGATGAAAATATTTCATCAAACGCCACGCTAAATATTTGGTAGAATGTCTGTCCCGCGACGGCGCGTGAAAATACGACAATACGCAAACTGAAGCTAGATAATGAAAATCATTCCAGAATTAACACTTCACATAAAATGTTTTCATGGTTCCGCGTATCTCTAGTAACTTAATACGGCACCCGAGGCTGTTTGTAGCAGTGACACTGATGCGATGCGGCTCCCGACACAGATGGCGTGTCATTCAGCGTCTGGAGAGAACTGGGGCCTTCCTTCCTCGCGCAGCGTTCTTATATATAAAGCCGCGGTGCGGACGGCTAAGGGAACGCTTGATCTTTTCGGCTCTCCCGACTAGCCACTGGGCTAGTAATGCACCACTTCAAGTTACATAGTAATTTATAGCTTCTTTTGCTGATGGCCGAAGAAGCTCTTAATTTAAACGTGCATTCAGCACGCAGGTAAGTATTGATAATAAAATTTTGACGTGGCTAAGTTAAATATTCTGGGCGAGAGAATTAATTAAATTACACTGTACGCAGTAGATGAGCTCTGAACTGGTCCTTTTGAGATCCGCTATCGCTATAATTTTATAGGTATTCAAAAGAAACTTTACACATCTTCATAATCATAACGGACCTCCAACCTATTTAAATCTAAACATCCTAGCCTTATTTATTAGCCTACTTAATCTATCTTGCTTCCTTCAGTTTTAAGACGAAACCACAAAATCATGAATTTCCACTAAAATCTTAATATGTGAAATCCAAAGTACTGTTTTTATTAAATCATTATGAAAGATGAATCTAAATATAAATTTTGAAGTCTCTAGCTCTTTTCTGTTGCGCCAATGATTTTTTCAGAAAAACGTCCAAATTTCGAAAATGGCTGAAGTTATCGAACTGATATTTAACACACATTAATGTAGTATTATTTCTGACATGCTAGAAAAGTTTTAGTTCATTTGCTTGATTTTTAAGGTATTGCGCAACATTTATGACGTCAGAGCTAGTTACAGCAGACTGGCTGGCACACAATGGAAACTGATGTGAATTTACTACAGCGTGAGTAGGCTGCTTCCCTACACCATGTTGGTTTAACGACATCGTCGATTACAGTGGCAGTGGACATGGGATCATTTCGGAGATTAGATCGTAAATCAATGAAAATTGTTCGCCTGGACAGATGTCTTAAGCTCCTGGTCGTACTAGGTCGATGATCGTTGTATCGCAGTGACTTTGTCAAGCACATGGCGAGGCCACAGCATCAGTCCAGACCAGTCCTGACCACAAAGGAAGAGAGAGAAACAAAATTTTTCCTTTAATTCTGATCACAGAGTCCAAATAAAATTCCGTGTAAACTGATACCTAACTCCGGCCAGTCGAATAATTAATTAACAATTCATCATCACTGCAGTCATACCACTAAATTAATTTTCCCAAGCCCACCGACATTACCGGAGTATTGTCTAAGTAGAGGACCATCGGTTGAAGAGGGCAGGATGATTTTAGGATTCTCGTTTAATTAATATACGAAACGCCCAAGGTGGAGAAATCTAGCTTGCTGTGCAGTTATTTCAAATCGGCGTTGGAGCCACGAGGTGGCGGAGGTACACACGGTTCTCCCGTCTTCTCCGAATTCTCGCCAGTTTAGGGCACACAAAGTGAGGGGCGGAAACTCTACCATTCCAGGCAGCCAGAACAGGAGGAACGGTTCCACCACTCATCCCACTTAGGTTGGCTACGAGGACCTTTTCGCGTACCGCGGGGGTGAACTGTAGCTCATCGACTGAGCCTTTAAATAATCTGGAGAGTAGCTCTCCAGCCCCGTTTCGTTGCAGTTCCTAGAGAAGTCAACCTCGGGAAGCTCAGTGTACGGCAGTTACCGCCATTTAATTGCTAGTGCTTCACATTGCCCTGGGAACTGCATAGGTGTAGTCATCCGGGAACCACGCGTGGTGTTTCTGAAGCAGTCCACAATTACGACGGTTGCGACTGCGTTAGTGCTTATTACCTTGATTTTCATTGTCTGTCCCTCTTGTAAACCAATTTCTTACTAGGTTACGGAACACCCGCAGAAGAGACGAAGTCCGACGCCTGGAACAGAAGATCCTCAGGTGAGTAATAGGCTAGGGAACATTGTCAGTCGGAGCTCCATTGCTAATCTGGTACAGCTATTTCCACCAAATACGCAAACACTACATCGCATCCAGATAAGACTTCGTCCAAGTGAACAGCTTCTTAAAACATGAACCGCGCCACCATGGGGGCAGTATTATGCTCTGTGGGACATTCAATGGGGCTTGCAGGGCACCTGTGGTAGTAATAGAAGCCACTATGACAGCTGTGGGCTACATGAACACTACTGCGAATCACCTGCATCCCTTCACGCTTGATGTCTTCCCCGACAGTGAGGGCTTCTAAGCATGCTAGTTACTGTGGTGCTACGGATCGCCAGAACTTTTGACAGCGAAGTCCCACAGAAGATCTCCACAGCCAGGCCACGGTCGCAGCACCAGCTCCAGGCCAGCAGGCGACACAGGTGGCACCTAGAGAAGTCGCTGGCTCACAGAACTACTTCCTTACACCAGATCACGTGCCGCAAATAGTTCGCCATGTGTCCTGTCGCCCAGCGATTATGTAGGCCGGCACTCTGCCCACAGTGAGCCACTTCCGTCGGCGTGAGGTCAGTGAGTCAGGCGCCAAGTACATCAGTGCTTCCTCAATAAGAAGCCCGACGTACCATCAGTCGAACAAGAGGATCGTAAAGCCGCTCACTAGTCGACGTGTTCCTTAGGAAACTCCAATCCTTTTTACTCATTGTTTTCTCCTTAGACTATCAGGTGATAGCTAATTTTTTGTTTTGGCTGGAGCCACAATCATGGTAAATTTTTTGAATGATACTGCCATCGATTGACTGTTCTAAAACTTATTTATTTGTCAGAAGACATCAGACTGTTTCGTACTTCAAAATGGTGTAAGGCCAAAATCTAGATTCTACAAGAATAAAATAAAAATTATTACAGTCACATGCAAAAGGTGTCAGATGATTCTGATTCAACGACTTTAGTCCAGTGCACCATGTCAGTGTATATATTTACAAATTGCCTTAAAAAAAAAAAAAAAAAACAACAACAACAACAAAGTGTGGTGCTCCGAACTTGAGACCGCAAGAATAAAGTTTTGTTATTGTGTTTCTGTTATTAAGAATGGGAGTTCTGTTTGTTTGGTACTTCACATAAAAAAATCGAGTAGTGTGAACTCCTTGTAAATTTCCGCTGCTACAGATGTGCTGTCTGCATTGCATGCTAAGGGTGGCTTTTGTTGTGGCCATACTGCTCGCCAATAGCTGATGCCTTTGTTGAGACGGCGTTCTGACCGATGCGAAATGCTTATCATCAGATTTTTCGAAAATTACTGAGCGAAAGAATTTTATTTTTGCATATCGTACAGTCTGACATCTTCATTCAATAAAGAAATGACTATCTTTACGTTATTCTTCATACGTACTGCGCTGCACCAAATTAAGTAAAGCATTGCATGAAATTTTAAAGATTTTGCAAAGATAAAAACTCATTGCTTAAATTTTGTGTATGGCTGATTTTAGCTCATACGTTGCAGTGAGTGAAGGGTAGATAAGATACTGAAATTTTATTTAAAATTGAGAACACAATGACATCTGATTTCGTTCTCCAGTTATTGGGTTTTATATCCGACGGACGGCCGCGCTCAACGCTCCCATTCGTCTCCTGGCACATCGCCAGTCATGCGCTCATAATAATCGTCATACCTCATAATCGATTCAAGATATCGAAACGAAGTTTCTTTACAAATGATAGCCCGTAATGAGGTACGTATGTTTGTGATAATTACCGGGTGGTTACAATTAAACTTTCCCTATTTAACACGTTATAACACGGAATCTAATTATGGTACGAGTACCAAACTTGGTGGCATTGATGTCAAGGACATGGGGAAGAGAAATGATGCAAAATCAATTGAGCTGAACACTTTTAATGTGCTGCTACGATACATCTTACCATTACATACCAGTACTATTACTGGTGGCTCAATATGGCGCTCATCAGTGCCCAGAAGAGTCTGAAGCGCAGGATTGCATTCTGCACAACGGAACGAAACATGTCCATAGGTATGCTGGCTACCTCTATTGATATGCTGCACTTCATATCAGCACATGTGTGAATCCTCCCCTGGTAATCCCTGTCCATGAACCCCCACAACCAGAAATCACAGGGGTGGGATCAGGTGATCGTGCAGACCAATTCGATCGTTTCCAAATGTGTTTCGGAGAAGCAGGTGAACTTCACGAGCGATGTGCGGTGGGGCCCCATTTTCCATGAAAACTTGTGAGTTCAATGTGTTTGTTTCCTGTAGGTCGGGTATGACAGGCTGGCGAAGCATATCACAGTAACGCTGATCAGTCGCACTGTACGTCTCTGGTCTTTGAGCGCCAACCTGTTAAAAAAAGAATGGGCTAATGATGAACGTAACAGTGAAGCCTCACCACACGTGACACGTTGACCACACAGAGGAACTTCACGCACAGTGACTGGAGGTGAAGATCCCCACACTCGGCAATTCGGTGTTTACCTCACCCGTCAGAGAGAAATGAGTTTCGTCTGTCCATCGGATGATCCAAGGCAAGCCCTCGTCAAATACAATCCTTGTGAGAAAGTAGAGAGCGAAGTCAACACATCGTTGTGCGTTCTGTGCTGCAAGCTTCTGTACGTTATGGATCTTGTACGAATACTATTTAAGAATGGTTCGAAGCACCTTCCGTACAGTGGACCACAGGATGTTCAACAGTCGTGACACAGCACACGCACTGCCTGACGATCGGGAACTGCACGCAGCGTTGTCTGTCATAGCAACAGCAATTTCATCAACCACCTGTGGTGATACCCTCCGTTGGCCTCTTCCCCGAGTGACGTCCAGTTCTCCAGTTTATTCGAACTTCTTCTTCAGACTCCATACAACAGGTGAAGAAAGAGGACCCTTCCGTAATCCTTTGAGACGGTGATATTCTCGTAGTGCAGCCGCAGCATTACTGTTGTTTTGATAATAGAGCTTCACCAATAATGCCCTGTGTAAGAGGTGAGGTATGCGCTATATGCGCTGCCTGCAATAGGCAAGACTTAGGAGAGTCTCTGACCAGAGAGCAGTATGTCGGTAGTTGTTGCTTGTCGCTAGTCTGCGCTTGTCTGCGCGTGTCGACTGTAGTCCTGAGTTGTCTGCGTGAGTCGGCGGTAGTCGGCGAGTGTCGGCTGTCTGCTCAGCTCGGGACTCTGGTCAGGACTCTGGAGGATGAGTATTGTTGTAGAAGGTAAAGAAGCAGCCTTGCGCATATCTAATAATGTATGTTAGTTATCATTTAATTTGTTTCAAAAAAATGCCCCAATAATAATTTTTATAATATAAAGTAATTTTTAAAAAAAGCATTCATTTCAATTTAATGATTGCAGATACACCATCACACAGTACAGAGAATAGAGTAGATAATATTGGCTGGGAACAAGTTATGGCATTATTGCTACAGTTTAAGAAAGAACAAAACGACCATTTCAAACAACTCAATGAAAAATATGACAGGTCGATCAAACAATTTAATGAAAGTTTCAAACTGTCGAATGAAAAACACGACAACCTTAACGAACAGTACCAACAACTTAGTGACCAGATTACAGCTGTTACCGTGCAACGTCTTGATACTAAAGAACAATTACGTGACGAAATTAAAGCTTGTGCTAGTAACAGTAGTGAATAAATTAGATCTGTTGCACAACAATTAGGTAATAGACATGCAGGCACAACAGAATCACATAGAGATTAAATTAATGCAGTCACTGAACAATGTTCAGAAAACGCAACACAGATACGTGACGAGTTTAATTTAAAGTCACCAGAACTTCCACACACTCTGGATACGGAAGTCGATAAGAAATGTGAACAACAGAACAGCCAAATTGACGGACGTATTAAAGTGACAGAAATGAAAAATGTTTCAGTCACTAACACGTCACAGCATACGGCACATTCCAAACATTTGTCACACTCACACAGCCAGTGTAACTTCGGTAATTTACAGAGACTATGTGACTTAGAATCCGAAGTGACACAGACAAACAGACTCTTATGCAATCCTGAACCTGTTCAGACGTACAGAGACGATAATTTTGATTACAAGCATTTTCTATCCGTGAGAAAATTTAAAGTATTTAAAAATGACAGAGCACAGGTACACGCTTTGAACTGGATACGACAATTTATTTTTGTACTTTCACCGCCATTGCCTGTAATGCAGAAACTAGAATTGGCATGGATACAGCAATTTGCTTTTAAATTTTTACCGCCATTGCCTGTAACGCAAAAGCTAGATTTTATTTGTAGCGCGTAATTAACCTCAGGGGATTCATTACGCTTTAATAAATATGTGCCATAGTGTGCACAGGGCCCCGAGCCGTTTTCCGCACTGCTGCCTTCTCTTCTACTATCCTTTATATCTATCAAAACAGCTCTTCAACTATCGCTCTATCTAGGTTTAAGAAACGTGTAAAGAAAACCCGATAAGACAAGTTTTACTGTAAGTGACAATTTTTCATTAGACGCTCAAGAAATGACAACCACGAGAACTTTAATACCTGACAAAATTTTAATCATCAGTATGTGTAAGATTATCAGCAACAGCGAATGCATTTTGGTAACAATAGAGGTTTTTCTCCGCAACAGCAACAAAACCAACTGGTTAGCATACCTAACCAACAATGTAATGTACAAGGTCAACCAAGCTTTAATGTTTTGCCCCGTGCACGTATAGCATCAGCTCCAGCAAATAGCAACGCACAGCAACAAGGAAACCAGTACGTACAGAAAACACACTATTTCAATTCCTATCGCAATGCACCGTATAGAAATGACTATCATGAGACACGTAAAAGCAATGTGCACAATTTTCAGCGTACATTTAATAACAGTCGGTCTTACCAACAGCAGAATCATCCGCAACAACAAATTATCATGAATGAACCAGACAGTAGGTATCATCCCGAACGTAATACGTCAGGAAGAAATAACAGAACATTTCAAATAGTGGAAATGCCACAGCATCCTCCCGAAAATAATAGCATGTCAGATAGAATTTGACTAAATTCAGTACAGGTTGCATCTTCTAGTAGCGTAAGCGACACTTTTGACATGCAGAATCTTGTTCACGAAAATTTTATTACCTTTGACGACATCCGACACACACTTTTGCGTGAAAGACAGAATCACAACGTATGTAGACGACATTCTTATTGCGGAAGCTAACTGGTCTGAACACAATCTGATTCTTGAACAACTGTTAAGAACTTTTCGTGCACAAGGACTCACAGTTAATCTCAGTAAATCGCACTTTGGTAAAACTTCTATAAAATTTCTTGGACATGTAATTTCAGCAGAAGGCATTGCGCCTGACCCGGAAAAACTTCAAGCTTTACGTGACATTAATGTTCCTACGACGAAGAAACAACTACGTAGCTTTTTGGGTTTAATTAACTTTTTTCGTAAATTTATTCATTACTCTGCTTTGACACCCCTAGATTATGTCAATTGACAGGTAAAAACACTATTTGGTCCTGGGATAAGCAAGCACATTCTGAATTTGTGAACCTGAAGCAAGCTTTGTTGAATGCACCACTTTTATCGCACCCAAAAATTTTTCCATTGCCTCCGACAGTTCTAACACCGCTTTAGGCGTACACATTTTTCAGGAAATTGAAGAAGATGGCACTACAGTAATTAAAAACATAGCCTTTGCGAGTCGCATTCTGTCACCTGCTGAACGTAATTATTCTGTTACAGAACTTGAAACATTATGTGTTGTATGGGCATTTACGAGATTTCGGCATTTTCTTTATGGAAGACACACTACCGTTTACTTTCAGCTAAATTTACACACGACAGATTAAGTAGATGGAAGCTTTATTTACAGGAATTTAATTTCACAATTGATCACGTTCCCGGTACACAAAATATTGTAGCAGACGAACTATCCCGTTCTCTCAGCAACAATGAGCAAGACATCGCAACCAACTTCTGCAAAGCAAATTTCAGCGTCATGTACATTCAACTAGTTGCATTTGAAAATTTCATTTCGTCGTCATTACAAGACATAGCACAAGAGCAAAGTAAAGACAACGTATGGAAAGAAATTAAACACCTTTGGCAAGATAGGAATAATGTTACCATTAGAAACCATTACACTGTACGCAATAATATTCTGTTTAGCCGCTCTCACCCTGACAGCAACAATTGGTTATTATGCATTCCTGACGAACTTGCTAACAAATTAATCTGGTATACTCATTTAAGTTACGCACATTATGGAGCCAGAAAATGTTTTCTTATACTGAGACAGAACTGTTATTTTACCAACATGGAGAAACGTATTCGACGAGTTTTAGCGTCATGTAAAATCTGCCAGAAAGCTAAGTCAGATACGACATCACATATTCCTCCATTACATCCCATTGTACCTGATAAATTGAGACACATGGCCGCTGTAGACATTTTTGGTCCGATTCCCAGAACTAATAGAGGTTTTTGCTACATCTTTGTCGCCGTTGAACTCACTTCAAAATTTGTTACCTTCACTCCGTTACGCAAAGCTACTGCTAAAACTGTTTCGAAAGCAATTGTAAAACATATTCTGTTTTCATGTAGGGCATGTATTGAAAGTAATTTCCGACAATGGATCACAGTTTCGATCTGCTATATGGACACGTATGTTACGAGCTAGAAACATTTCTCCGATCTATATATCCAGGTACCATGCTTCTTCGAACCCTTGTGAACGATTAATGAAAGAAATTGGTAAACTATGTAGAATATTCTGCCATAAAAAACATATTGATTGGGACACACACATACTCTCTTTCCAGGATGTAGTAAATTCCATACCAAATGAATTTACTATGCTATCTCCGTCTGTTATACTGAAAAATGTTGAACGACCTAACAAAATTAAAGAATTAGTAACATTTCCTACATCTCGTCGACTACGATACCATGAAATAATTGACATTGCGCTGAACAACATCAAACGTGCCACAGAGCGCCGGAGAAGACAGCAAAAACAGGCTTGTACACGCCGTGACTTTCACATTAGACAAAAGATATTAGTACGCACACATTATTTATCTAATAGAGGAAAAGGTAGGTGTAGTAAATTTGAGCTTCTATATGCAGGTCCATATCGAATTTGCAGCATTCCTCACCCCAATGTAGTACACGTCGAAACTTTGAGAACCAGAAAAACCAAAGGGAACCACCACGTCTCCAACGTCAAACCTTTTATTGAATGAATATACTTTATGATTTATCACACTGTAATGCCATTTGCTGATTTTTTTTTTGACCACTTACGCAATTATATTCACATGAACACTTACTGATGATTATCGTATTTTTTTCTTGGCAATTGCCCAACAAGGTAAGGTTAGCAGGTCGCTCTTCTTATCGTTACACATCAGACCGTGCACATTTTCTATTTTTCATGTATGTATGATTGTTTTCCTGTTTTGTTTGTATGCGCTATGAAATATTTAAGATATAACAAATACCAGTTGACTTTGACATTTTGCCTTATGATATCTCAACATCGTGACTATTTTTACATTTTTTTGTTTTTGCTGCTACATTGTGATATTCTGTGTACATTTTTGCATCTGAACACTGTCTATGTTTTTTGACATATTACGTTTTCTGTCATGCTATGCTGTATGCTCAATTATATCACTAGAAACCAGCTTTTATTTAATGGGTATATGATTTAAATGAAAGACATTAATCATTGTTCATTATTTTCAGAAAGAAATAACGTGTAAAAGAAATACATTAAACAGAAATGGGAATTTCACCTTCGGAATGACCGAAAGAAGATACAACACCTCGTCACGAAGAGTAAATGGATCAGAATTAACAAGCATTAACAAGAATATACTATACACATCGTATGATAGCAGTCTTAACTAATTTTTGCTTTCAGAATACGAGGCGATTGATGCAGACTGTCAGACAGAACTACACATCTTAGTTTTAGTGATGAAATATGCTAGAAATAAGAAATTCTATACTATGAATAGTTGTATAATGAATAATGAAGTGACCTTTTTGTAGATGATAATGAATGGTGATGAATAATGATGCAGAATATGCTAATATGGATAATGAAGTTTTTCTTTACAGGTGATGATAATAATGGAATTATGGTGAAATGGATAATGAAGTTTTTCTTTGCAGGTGATGATAGTAATGATAATGAAGTTGTTCTTTGCAGATGAAAATAATGATGAAGTTTATATATTTACTGTTAGTTAAGAGATGCTATGTAGTTATTTAAGTATTTGTTGCAGTTCCTTTTGGCAGTATGTCTTATGTCGCATAGTATAATGACTGAATGTTTTGGGAAAGACAGCTACAGTACACAGATATTGAGTACACGTTTCATTACCTGTTAATTCGAAGTTCACTACTTTTCAGCATAACATGCATTTCTTCTTTCAGCTCAATAATCCACTTTGTATTTTTTCCAGGAGAAGCTTTTCATGATACTTACTAAACCTGTTACTTATTAAACCTGTTGTAGTACTTTTACCCATTTGTGTGTATCATTCATGAATGTGATCACATATACTCTACTTGTTTCATAACCTTGCTACAGCTGACTCATGACGAATGACGTTATTAATCCTTATTTCCAGCAATAAGTCAAAAGGAAAAATATTTTCATGCCCCAGCATTAATTATCGATTCCAACACAATGCATTGCTAGCAAAAAAAAATAATTATTGCCAGTCCCAACTATTACCAGTATACAACCAAATAATGCTACCAGTTTAAGATATATTTCTAGTTCTAAATATAATACAAATTTCGCTGTTGTATTGAATCCATTATGTCTATGTATTAGTGGACTACAGACCTTGAGTAATAGTTACAGTCTGTTACATGCTAAATATGTCCTATGTCACTTGAATGATGAGTTCTGACTAATACTGAATGATGACTTATGCATTAATGCTATTCCAATAATTAACTCCTGTTTTGAATGATGACTTCTGAGTAATACTGAATAATGTTTTGTAAAACTATATGAATACTTTGTAACTGGCCAATGAGTGCCAATAATTATTTTTAAATATGTCATATGTCACTTGAATGATGAAAAATGTTTTGTAATATTCAATACTTGCTGACCAACGAATGCCACTGTTTCTTATACTTTAAATTTATATTATGTCACTTTCATGCTATATATATGAATTAGCTCCTGTTTTGAATGATGACTTCTGATGATTTGTATCTGGCCAATGAGTGCCAATGTTCTCTGTAAACAGATAACTTATGAACATTATTCTGTAATACTTCATACATGGTACAGAAATGTTCAGTAACTGGGCGATGAGTGCCACGAATTACTTAAAAATCATTTAATAGACTAGTGTAATTATCAATGATGACTGGCATAAGATTTAATGTGCTTCACCTTCTGACCTAATTACCAGAAATTACTGCAATATCCGTTTGTCCTGTCTATCCTCATGCTCATGGAGCACTATATTTGGTTTTTGCACTAATTCCACGTTGGTGTACCTTACAAGAACGTGATGTTGACACGACATGCTGTCCACCACCTCGAGCGATGGAGATATTATTATGGTCTGTGATGTTACAAAATAGAAGTGATGTTGCTATTCAATGGAAAGTTGGAAATTGAGATTTAACTAACTGTTTTATCAATCACAATTGGCGTAAGAATCATGGATTGACCATTGTCATAAAATATTGCATTATGAGATGTGAGTAGTTTTTACTTGCGGTTTCGCGTGGCTTGAGGCAGTCACAACTAGCGTGCTATTGATTAAGAAGTTGCGTTATCGTCTTTCTAATTACTTCATGATCGTAGATACGATCATACCCGGTTGTGAAGTTATTGTTATGACAAAAAAATTTCCTAAGGGACCAGAAAGTTCTTAAGGGCGCAAAAACAACTGTAACATCACACAAAAGAGAAATTCAATATTAAAGCTGATGCAAGAAGACGATAAAACAGTTTTCTTTTTATCAAGGTAACACGCACATTGGACTGCTGATCTTGGAGTCTGTAATATTAGCAAAATGCATAATTAAAATGAAAATAATACTGAGGAGATAATAGAAATGAGCACTGCTAAATGATTCAGTATTCCCAGAACAAATATTTATTATAACTAAAACATATATCGTACCTTAAGCTTAATACTACAATGACGGTAGATTTTTATGTCCATATCATGTCCATTGAGCGCTCTTTTATATAGCCATTGTCCTCTTGAGTCGCTCGTGCTTCGTCACGGTAAGTTACAACAGTTCTTCTTCCTACACTTCACTCAAAACTTAGACGGAACACGTTTTTATTTATTTAGTAAAAATAATTAGATCAGACCGCCACAAATCTGCGTCCGTCTTACTCGAGAAAAACAGTAAAAGTCTTTTTAGCGCTCAAGGCTTCATTTGTTCTCCAGCGAACAAAATAGTGAAGGATCGCATATCCATCCGTACTTTTCTGTTTATATTGCCGCCCAAAGACGACGAATTACATTATCTAGAAAATTCCACCGTCGCCATGCGACGCCTTATTATATATTAATCATTCTTTATAAACAAGTATTTGCCTTCTGGCTGAATTTGCTGTTTTAATTAAGCCAAAAATAGCGAATATCACAGGTCCCACTGTTTGATGTACCTAATGTACTACCAAAATGATAACATGGAATATTTATTTATTTAGCGTATGGCTAATACAGACATATCATGATATTTCATATACATATGTACATATTGACACACAAGAAACTTAAGTATGTCTTTACAACTGAATATCCAGTCCTTCAATCCAGCGCACTGCATCTGGAGTTGCTAGCAGGAAGTCCTCTTTGGCGCCGTGATAGGCTCGAATCCTGCATTCACTGACAATGTGGTGAACAGTCTGGTATGGAGCCCCGCAGTCACAAGCTGGATCAGGCAGCTTGTTCCACTTAAAGAGAGCATCCCTGCATCGCCCATGGCTGGTACGGATTCTGTTGAGAGTAGACCACGTCTTGCGTGGTAAGTCGAATCCGCTTGGAAGTTTAGCACCTGAGAAGATGTTATGCAGGTGCACATCTGTCATTGCTTCCCACCGACCTTTCCATTCTTCAAGAGGTTTGAAATTCTTAGCAACCATGTCAGCAGCATCGCACGGAGTTGGATGACGTGATTTCAGTCTCTTGCGATTTAAAAGTGGCAGGTCGCTATGCACGGGTAGGTTAGAATTCCTGGAGATCTTGTGGAATTCTCTCATAAGGGCAGTACATCTGCGTAGATCAGGAGGCATTATACCGGTTAACAGTGGAAGCCAATAAACTGGAGCAGATCTGATTGTGCCAGATATTATGCGCATTGTCGTATTCAGCTGGGTATCAACAAGCCTTGTATGATGACTATTCATCCAAACAGGTGCACAATACTCAGCACTTGAGTATACCAAGCCCAGAGCTGAAGTTCGCAGGGTGGTTGCTGAAGATCCCCAGGTAGTTCCGCATAGCTTATGGAGGATGTTGTTTCGAGTCCTCAGCTTTTGAGCCAAGTTAAGAAGGTGTTGTTTGAAGCATAGTGTTCGATCCAGGATGACGCCAAGATATTTTGGGTTCCAGTTGTGATGAAGAATTCTGCCTCTGAAACTTACCTCCAGTTTTACGTTCGCCAACTGATTATTTAGATGGAAGCAACACACTTCTGTTTTACTCACACTGGGTTGGAGTCTCCAGATTTTGAAGTAATTGTCTAATGCAGACAGGTCATTGGCTAAAACCTCTTCTGTTGTCTTCATTTCCTGGTGTTTGACGGCTAGAGCCAGGTCATCAGCATAGCAGTATTTTCTGGACGAAGTGTCAGGTAGATCAGATAGATATAGGTTGAACAGTAAGGGTGAGAGAACTGATCCTTGAGGCAATCCGTTGTTCAGCTTCCTCTCCTTACTTATATTGCTTCCAGTGATTACCTGGAACTTCCGATCACTTAGCATGCTGTTAATCAGTCGAGCCATTGTTCTGCAGGGTATGATGCGGAGAAATTTGTAGATAAGGCCTTCCCTCCACACAGTGTCGAAGGCGGCAGTTAGATCAACAAATGCCACTGATGTTTTCTGCTTCATTTGGTATCCTGACTCTATGAAGGATGTGAGAGACAGTACTTGGTCGCAGCAGCTACGCCCTGGTCTGAAGCCTGCCTGATCAACTGGAACGTTCTCTAAGATAGCGCTACTTATTCTGTTATATATTAGCCTTTCAAAAAGCTTGTAGCAGCAGCTGAGTAGGGAAATGGGGCGATAGTTTTCTACCCTGTTGCTGGGTTTGCCAGGTTTCAGAACAGATATTATCTTCACCTTTTTAAACTCAGATGGAAGTTGACCAGTCAGCAGGATGTCAGTGAAGAATTCTGCCAGCCATTTCTTAGCTTTTCCTCCCATATGGATCAGGAATTCTGGGTGGATACCATCGAATCCAGGTGCCTTAAGAGGTTTGAGGTCCTTCAGTCCAGAGTCAATGTCTGAAAGTGTGAAGGGATGGGTATACTCAGATGAGGGAGATGCCTTCTTTTTAAGGTCACGAAGCTGTCGTCTGATATGTCTTGTATGTTTCTTGTCAGGAGGTACTCTTGAGGTGGTAATGATGTGGGAAGCAATTTGGTCTGGTGTTACTTCCGAATTTTTTCTGCATGCTGGTGCACTTCCTCCCAGTTTTCTCAGAAGACTCCATGCTTTCCTGCTCGAGTGGGTAAAGTCCATAGTTTTGACCGTTTCTGCCCATTTCTGCCTCCGAGACATGTCCAAGCTGGACAATAGTTCCGTAGCTATCTCTGGGTCACCACTTTGCTGGAAGTATTGGTACAGTGTTTCACTTTCCTCAGTCCATCCTGGAACATATTCTTTTCGGTATCCTCTTGGCATACACTTTTTAGCTGTTGCTGTTACTGCACCAATGAAGCGTTGATAGTTATTATGTGATGGAGGTATCCATCGAATGGTCTTATCAAGTTCCGTTGAAAACTTCATCCAGTCGGCTTTCTGGAAATTCCATCGAGCATGCGGAGTTGATCGTATGACAGGAACAGTGCAGCCAATTTGTATTATTACAGGTCTGTGTTGGCTGTGAGGAAAGGCATCTATCACTTTCCTTGTGGTGTTGATGGGTAAGCCAGTTTCGTTGCAGCTAACAAAGCATAAGTCAGGATTTGAATCCTTGTCCCAAGCAGCTGACCTGAAAGTGCCTTGATCTTTGGCATCAAACACTAGATGAAGATTATTCTCTTCGATCCATTCTGCAAGCATGCTCCCATTTTCATCATTTTGAGAGTACTTCCAAAGTTCATGGTGACTATTGAAGTCTCCTATGTAAATTGCAGGATGTTCTGCTGTTGTTGTTTTGGGTGGTTTGTAAACATTTGTAATAGTAATGCCGTGCAATTGTATGACAACTGTATGTATATCTGCCTCCACACTTACAGAAATCAGCGAAGCTTCGTTTATGTTGTTACGGACATACGTAGCAATTCCATACACCTCGTGGTAAGTTACACCAAGTGCAGAATATCCAGGAATTCGACCTCGGCTTCGGAATATTTCTTCGCTTAATAAGACATTTCAGTGTCTTGGCTACACTGATTAATACTTCAGGGAAAACAACTTCAGATTGTCTCACTTGGTGTTGTGCCTCTGTAGAAAGATATGGCCTTTCATTGCAGCTGCGTGCAACATTAATGTGCTACAACCATGATGCAATCCTTCCCATTCCTTTCCTAGTTCTTGTAAAATGATAATGACATATACAGTGCGTGTGCACTTCATTTCATTTGTTAACAAGATCAGTTGTCCTAAATATGCTAAAGACTTTTACAGTGCGTGTGCACTTTATTTCACTCCATGATATCTTCTGAGCTACAGTGCGTGTGCACTTTATATCATTTGTTAATATAATTTGTACTCATTGCCTATACATTTTGTGATTTCCTGATATGTTCTGTACTACAGTGCGTGTGCACTTTTTTGTCATTTGTTAATATGTTTTGTACTCATTGTGTACACATTTTGTCTTTGCTTGATATGTTCTGCACTTATATATATGTATATATTCTGTGATTGTAAACTTAGTTAATTAGGAAAAATTTGTTGCTCATGGTAAGTCGAATTGACTCACCATCGCTGCCAAATTTTTGCCCCCCCAGTGGAGGGTTATGTAAGAGGTGAGGTATGCCTTATATGCGCTGCCTGCAATAGGCAAGACTTAGTAGAGTCTCTGACCAGAGAGCAGCATGTCGTTAGTTATTGCTTGTCGCTAGTCTGCGCTTGTCTGCGCGTGTCGACTGTAGTCCTGAGTTGTCTGCGTGAGTCGGCGGTAGTCGGCGAGTGTCGGCTGTCTGCTCAGTTTCGAACTTAACATTAAATGAGGAAAGAATTTTGTGGGAACATTAAATGTGAATGCATTTCTGCACACAGATTATAAATGGGAGCCATTTTGTTCAGAGGTTACAATATTAAAAATTCATTTAATTATTATTTTTGTGGGGAGTTTACACTTGGTTCATATTTTTAAATGCTAAATAATTCTGTGGGGAGGTTACACTTACTGTTTTCTGAACATTGTTCAGTGACTGCATTAATTTCATCTCTATGTGATTCTATTGTGCCTGCATGTCTATTACCTAATTGTCGTACAACAGATCTAATTTATTCACTACTGTTACTAGCACAAGCCTTAATTTCGTCACGTAATTGTTCTTTAGTATCAAGACGTTGCACGGTAACAGCTGTAATCTGGTCACTAAGTTGTTGGTACTGTTCGTTAAGGTTGTCGTGTTTTTCATTCGACAGTTTGAAACTTTCATTAAATTGTTTGATCGACCTGTCATATTTTTCATTGAGTTGTTTGAAATGGTCGTTTTGTTCTTTCTTAAACTGTAGCAATAATGCCATAACTTGTTCCCAGCCAATATTATCTACTCTATTCTCTGTACTGTGTGATGGTGTATCTGCAATTATCACGTTTTGTGTAACCATTTGGTCATTCTGTAATTTTTGAAAAGGTTTGCCAATCGGATGTGCACTGTTGGTCACTACACCGGAATTAAATAAATCTGCCGTACTCTGATTACACTGTTCATTTTCGTTAGAAAAATTTGTCTGTTCATTACATAAATTTTGCAACCCGGGTGTGTCAAGCTTGGCAGCGTTCATTGTAACAGAACGTGCCGCGTCATCAATTGTCGTTAAATTAACAGAGGACACAATTGAATTTATTTGTTCATCATTAGGGTCAAAATCATTACTAGTGGTCAGTACGCACTGATTGTCTGTAAATGGAGGACTATCATTAAGACACTGAGTGTCGCAAGTACTATAGGTCAAATTATTTGAGTCGGCTATTTCACTCATACACATCGCGATGTACTGTTAACAGTTTTTCGCGACATTTTTCACAAATCAAAATTAATCACAAATGAAACAAAGACAATGCAAAATGCAACAAACAATTACAACAAAGAGCAACAAATTGCCGATGATCTGTGAAAGAAAGAGTGACAAATTAGTAAATGCGTTGCGCCAGATGCAAACTACATTTAAGTAAATAAGAGCAGATATATGACTACTTATCAGAAGATTCACAAAGAAATACGATCCTGGTCGGATGTCGCCAAGTGTAACCTCCCCACAGAATTATTTAGTATTTAAAAATGTGAACCAAGTGTAAACTCCCCACAAAAATTATAAATAAATGAATTTTGAATATTGTAACCTCTGAACAAAATGGCTCCCATTTATAATATGTGTGCAGAAATGCATTCACATTTAATGTTCCCACAAAATTCTTTTCTCATTTAACGTTAAGTTCGAAACAGAAAAATTCCTAAACACCAAAATAATAAAAAAAATTCAGTAACCTGGTAAATTTTATGACGATAGCAGCGCTGCGCCTCGGCCCTGTATTCTGAATAAAAAAGCAAAAAATTCTTACCTCAATAAAAACTGCAAATATATCTGCTCTTACATAAAAATTTTCGGCGCATCTCCGTGCAATGCTGCCCCATGCTTTGTGGTTCGTGAAAGGAATTAATTATTCATTGGATAAAATCTTTAAATTGAAATGAATGCTTTTTTTAAAAAAATTACTTTATATTATAAAAATTATTATTGGGGCATTTTTTTTGAAACATATTAAATGACAATTAACATACATTATTAGATATGCGCAAGGCTGCTTCTTTACCTTCTACAACAATACTCATCCTCCAGAGTCCTGACCAGAGTCCCGAGCTGAGCAGACAGCCGACACTCGCCGACTACCGCCGACTCACGCAGACAACTTAAAGACTACAGTCGAGACGCGCAGACAAGCGCAGACTAGCGACAAGCAACAACTACCGACATACTGCTCTCTAGTCAGAGACTCTCCTAAGTCTTGCCTATTGCAGGCAGCACATATAGCGCATACCTCACCTCTTACACCTGTTCCTTTTGTCCAAGCACATGTTGACACGTCAACAAGTCCACTGCTACTGGTCAGGTGTGTTGGACTATGAATCATGATGACTGATCACGGCACATGGTGGCCTTAGTTGGAACTGGACGGTGGCGCTGTGGTGCATGGAAATCATGCACCCCATACTCTGGTATTAATTCTACCAAGTTTGCTACTCGTACGGCAATTAGTTTCCGTGTTATAACGCGTTAGATAAGGAAGATTTAGTTGTAACCATCCGGTACTTGGAACGTTTTTATTCCCCTCGTATAGAAGTAACTAGCCTGCAGCAATGAGAGGTCAGAAGCTCAGATCGCATACAGACGACCATAGTACTGAAGGAAAACCCAAGCAGCGCATATACACTGCCAAAGCACCTGGGAATCGGTGTAGCAGAACGGGTTTGTACGTCCACAGCTTCGAAAGGGTCATAATTATTTGTTCTGGAACTTGGCAAACAGTGAACAAATTTTCAAGTTTTGTTAACACTACCTGAGCTTCTTTTGTAATAGTATCCTCAGTCGATGGATACTTCAGTAGTGAACTCAAGCTGACGTCTTGGTTACCAAATCCGGCAGATCTGAATCTGTTACAACAACAGATCTGGGATCGTACTGGGCGTCACCTCTGTGCCCATAAGCCATCAGCCTGTAACTTACGGGAACTTCGTGACCTGTTCGTGCCACACATTTCCAGAGACATTCCAGCACTTACCGAATCCATGTTACGCAGAATCGCTGCTGGACCTCGTCCATAGGTGGAACAGCTCGCTTTTGAGCAGGTGCTTATAATGTTCTGACTCTTCAGTTTAAATGAGTTGTACACTACTCTTGAACTTTTTCGTTCCACTTCTTCAGTGTGAGAGGTGGATGCTCTATGTTGACTGTTCATGTAATCTGAAATCTATTTCTTGTCGCATTCACTAAGGATTTTTATTTCCCTTCATTTCTTTACATTTCTGACTACAGTCATAATGAGTGATTCTATAATGCCCTTATGATCGCTGATTCCCTACTTTGCCTAAACTGAGTTGAAACATTCGTGACCGTTTGTCACAGGAGATCTAAGATGTTTCGAACAAGATTCAGTTGTCTTATTAACTGCTCAAGGTAATTATCGGAAAAGGCCTTAGAACAATTTCGCGCGATGCTCTGTCGCCACTACTTGGTCCAATTACTGAAGTGTATCAGTCTGTAGTCCGTAAGTTGAAATCCCATATAATACCAGAATATAACGAAGATATTTAAGCGCAACGTTCTCCAAGTTTCCCCGGAAATGTTCCACCACTACTGTTCCTCAGGCAGAGGGATCGTCAAAGTATTCGATATTCGTGTTTGACCCTTCTTTAATATTCGTCTTCACCCAACTTATTTTGCATTCGAATTCTGTACTAATGTCACAAGATATTACGGCTATAAACACGCCGCCGCAACCGCCATTGGTGTCCAGTGTATCTTTGCACAGCACATCCCTATCACTAATTAGAATTTCACTACTATTAATCGATTCCAGTCGGCTTTTTGTTGGCAGTACTTTGTGGGTTTTATTACCTTTTTTCTGACATCACCCCGCAATTAACATTAGCCGGCCGGTGTGGCCGCGCGGTTAGAGGCGCTTCAGTCTGGAACCGCGTGACCACTACGGTCGCAGGTTCGAATCCTGCCTCGGGCATGGATGTGTATGATGTCCTTAGGTTAGTTAGGTTTAATTAGTTCTAAGTTCTAGGCGACTGATGACCTCAGAAGTTAAGTCGCATAGTGCTCAGAGCCATTTGAACCATTTTGAACTGACATTCTCTTTCTCTGACTGCCATGACGAATGCTACTCTCCGTAATTAATGCGGCTGATATTCCTCCATCTCTGAAATCGAAACATAACTTATCAGATCTGCGGCGGGATTTCTCTCATGGAGTGAAGGATAAGTTGCAAAAGAAAGTATATAATCCCAAAGTCTGCAATATGAAGACAACCAGTTTGACGCAAATATTTTGAAAAGAATCTCAGAGAAATTAAGTGTTAGGATAAGGATATTTCACAATTTTATACACAGTGTCTCATTTATATAGCCGATCACAAATAACTTTTTGATCAGAAGAAAAATAAAAATGCATCGAGCAAATATTGTCTAGTTACCATGGGGACATTAACGAGCATGACCGTTTCTTGTACCTTCGTTCGTTACAGAAATACGAATAGCGGTAAACCTTTTTAAAATGGCACTTTATGTATTTTGGGTAATAGACTTCATCTCCTCATACCACAGCATATCATCCACGTAAACATGACGACAACAAATTTGACCTTGCGAGTACTCAGGCTGACGTATAAGGTGTGTGAGAAAAGTAGCGAGATTATCAACACTGCGAGCGATCTGGCAATACTGTGTTGTCCTATCTGTGTGGATTGGTGTGTTCAACCCTTCCAGATGCTCAGTCCGAGTTTCAGATGCGTCCAGCCATCACGTGATTTCTTGACAGCGTCATCAGCGAAGTTGTGTTTTTGCTGTGTGTTACGAAAATGGAACAGTGGAATTTAGATCAACGTTATGCCACCAAGTTTTGCGTAAAACTTGGGGAATCCGTGAGTGTGACCTTTGAAAAGTTGAAACAGGCCTGTGGGAAACATTCCTTATCAAGAGCACAAATTTTTCTCTGGCACAAATAATTTTTGGTAGGCCGTAAACACGTTGAAGATGTACCTCGCTCAGGGAGATCTGCAACTTCAAAAACCGACGTTAACGTCAAATGTGTGCATGTACTTGTGAGATTGTTCCTCCAGGACAAACAGTCAATCAAGTGTTTTACAAAGGTATCTCTGAAAGGCTCAGGTAAAGGGTGAATCGAGTGAGACTGTACACTGCAGACAAGAGGGTGCTGCATCACGACAACACCCCCATGACACACATCGACTTCCATCACACAGTTTTAGATCTCATAGAGCATTCCTGTTGATCCACAGCCCCCCCTCCGCCTCACCCACCCCCTCCATTCACCTGATGTGAGTCCTTGTAACTTTTTTCTTTTCCTGAAACCAAAAACATTTGTTACAAGAATATCATTTTGGGACTCTGGAGAGCATTCAGAAGAATATGACTGATATGTTTAAGGCCCTACCAGCTGAAACGTTTCAGCACTGCTACCAAGACTAAGAACAACGACTCCGCTGGAATATAGACTCCGATGGGAGCTGCTTTGAAGGCGACTATATTGTTGTTAAAATATCTTTGGTAGGTAAAAAATAAGTCTCATTACTTTTCTCACACACCTCGTAACTCGTCCATTTGCTTGAGCTGACACTAAATAAAAGGAAACATAAGAAAAAAGCACACTGATCATTCAGAATATATGAAGATACGCACGAATACAACGAAGGCAGAAATGCTACTCATCTGTGGCGTATGTAAGTTGACAGAACAGTAATTGCAATAAAGTCTCCTTATTTACAGTACAGATACATGTAGTACAGTGCTGTAGTACTTTTAAACGATATGTTGTCTACAGTAAAACTGCATCCTTATTACTTTTCTTTTATTATAGCTGGCGGTGGGCGTAATGCTACTCAGGCAGAGGAACTCTGCAGAGAGCGATATTCTGCCAAGAACCCACCATTCCGACAAATATTTTGTCGTGTTGATATGACGCTCCAGGAAATGGGAAGTTTCAACTAGAGATCAGAAATGGAACGAGTACGAGTCTAATGTTGCGCGTTGCATACATTAGAAACCAAGGTGCTGCTATTATGAAAGTCCTATGATGGCTTGCCTCACTCCCACCGTAGTTGCGCGGGTGTGAGGAGTCAGTACAGTGACGCTGCAATCGCTCCCTACTTGTCGACTCGTTCTCTCTTACCGAAGCGTGAAGGAGTATGGTCAGTTGCTGGTATTAGATGGCCTCTAACGAAGCTGAACAGATATTAAATATTAAAATAAATTTACAGCATTGTTCAAACCAGTTTTGTACATATGCATACCTACAAATTTATATACATAGCTACATTCATACTTATATACATACATACATTTGTAGACAGGGTGCTTGGCATAACCACGACAGCGCTCCTGCTGTCACATGAAATTGCACCCGAGACTTCAACTCCAGGTGTAGGTACAGTGAGTCTAGCACACAAACTAACTGCAGGTCCTCAACTCCTTCTAACCAGCACACGGCCATCACTGGCACCAAAGTAGAACCAGCTTTCCAGCTTTCATCATAAAATACATCAGACCTCCGCGCCAATCCCCAGTGAGTTCATACAATACATATATACAAACTCAATCACATAGTGTTCATATATATACATACACACATACATGCATGCACACACACACACACACACACACACACACACAGCGTATACTGTCCATACATATATAAACACACAAATCTACATTCATATAATTGTAATATACAAGGTGTGATTCAGAAGGTTCAAGACTGATTCATTTCTGAGTAGGGGAGCGCTCACGGACCAATTTCGCTGGGTGGGGGAAGTACTGGGGAGTCTCAGGGAACGAACTGACGCTGCGGCAGTTGCATCCAGAACCCTGCAGAGTGCGCATTGCTTGCAGTGTGAGTGCGTGGCATTGACCTCAGTCGCAAAGAGGGAGAGGCGGAAATGGAGCAGCACTTGCAGTAGCGTTATGCGATTAAGTTTTGCGTGTCACTGAACATTACCACCACAGAGACACTTGGTATGATTCAAGAGGCCTTTAAGGAAGAAGCCATGTCCCGTGCAATGGTTTTCATGTAGCACAAAAGTTTCAAAGATGGCCGCAGGAATGTTGAAGACGACAACCACTCTGGGAGGCCATCATCAAGCCGAACGGATCAAAATGTGTAGAGAGTGCGGGAACTTTTAAACAATGATCATCGTCTTAGTGTGAGTGCTCCGCCGCTTGAGGGATCAAGTTCGCCATGTCTGCCCGGCGATCGAGGGTGATTGGATTTTCCACCACGACAACGCACCCGCCACCGCCGAAGTTCTGGTGAAGCTCAACGTGACAACACTGCCGCAGCCACCCTACAGCTCCGACTTGGCCCCAAGTGACTCTTTCCTCTTCCCCCGAATCAAGACAGGCCTAAAAGGGAAGCAATTCGATTCCATCGACGCCATCCAGCAGGCTTCGACGAGAGCCCTTGACAGCATGACGCTTGAGGCCTTCCAGAAGGGCTACGAACAGTGGAAGACGCGCTGGCAGAGCTGTGTTGATGCTGAGGGATCATATTTTGAAGAATTTTAGTCCACTTTACTTAAATGTCCAATAAATTTCTAGTTCTGAGTTAGGTCTTGAAACTTTTGAATCACTGCTAACTGATCAGTTTTTATATTGATATATACTTAAGGAAACAAATTGTAACACCAAGAACACGTTATGCGGCATAAACGAAAGTTGTTAGTCATATATCTGCATCTGAAAGATGACGTCTATTGACATTTTGCGCCAGTAGCTTAAGAGAGGCGCTTGTAGCGCCACTAAGACGACGCAAACCAGGTTTGCTTGAAATACATGCTGTAAAGGTCATGAGCGTTTCCAGAATGAGATTTTCACTCTGCAGCGGAGTGTGCGCTGATATGAAACTTCCTGGCAGATTAAAACTGTATGCCCGACCGAGACTCGAAGTCGGGACCTTTGCCTTTCGCGGGCAAGTGCTCTACCATCTGAGCTAACGAAGCACGACTCACGCCCGGTCTCACAGCTTTACTTCTGCCAGTATCTCGTCTCCTACCTTCCAAACTTTACACAAGCTCTCCTGCGAACCTTGCAGAACTAACACTCCCGAAAGAAAGTTTGGAAGGTAGGAGACGAGATACTGGCAGAAGTAAAGCTGTGAGACCGGGCGTGAGTCGTGCTTCGTTAGCTCAGATGGTAGAGCACTTGCCCGCGAAAGGCAAAGGTCCCGACTTCGAGTCTCGGTCGGGCACACAGTTTTAATTTGCCAGGAAGCGTCATGAGCGTTAGTTACCTCCGAGATTGGATGTGGTGAGTTGATGTTAGCCAGGAATGTCTAAAGCAACAAAGACGCCACTATCAACACCCCACTGAGTTTGAACGATGTCGTGTAATAGAGCTATGAGAAGCTGTATATTCCTTCAGTGATACTGCAGGAAGACTTAGCAGGAAGGTAGCTACTGTACGTGATTGCTGGCAACGGTGGTCACGAGAATGTACGGTCGGTAGGAGATTGGCCTCTGGACAGCCACCTGGCATTACTGAGAGGGAAGACCACGGAGTTCATCGAATGGCTCTGGCGCCTCATACTGCATCTGCAGCAGCAATATGAACAGCAGTTGGCGCGACGGTGAACAACGAACTGTTACAAATTGATTACTTTAAGGACAGTCTCGAGCAAGACGGCCTGTAGCGTGTATTCCACTGACCCTGAACCACTGCCGACCTCAGTGGTGACAAGTGAAAGCTCATCGGAGAGCAGCGTGGAGGTCTGTTGTGTTTTCTGATGAAAGCTGGTTCTGCCTCGGTGCCAGTGATGGCCGTGTGTTGGTTAGGAGGAGGTCAGCTGAGGATCTGCAGCCAACCTGTCTGCATGCTAGACACTCTGGACCTACATCTGGATTTATGGTATGTGGTGCGATTTCGTGTGACAGCAGGAACTGCCTAGTGGTTATCCCACGCACCCTGACTGCAAATTTGTAAGTCAGTCTGGTGATTCGACGTGTTGTGCTGCCATTCATGAACAGCATTCCAGGGACTGTTTCCAACGGGATAACGCTCGCCCACATACCGTTGTTGTAACTCAGTTTGCTTTATAGCATCCAGTCGATCAATAAGGGACACCATCGGAAGACAACTCCCACGTCATCCACGTAGAATATTAACCGTCGCTGTCTTGACCGGTCAAGTGGAAACTCCATCCCACAAACTGACATCAGGTACCTGTACAACACAATGCGTCCACGTTCGCATGCTTGCGTTTAGCATTCTGCTGGTTACACCCGTTATTAATATACCAGCATTTCACATTTACGATGGCTTATCTCGCACTTACATTGAACTGTGATCCTGCAATGTTAATCACTTACATATGTCAGCTAGACAAATGTATTTCCGAAATTTCACTGCTCTACATTAACTATTTTTTGGTGTTGAGATTTTTTTCCGTCAGTGTACCATATTCGTCCAAGGTTTTGCATGTGGTGGCAAAGCTGTGACCCCACACTTAGGCTTGCGAACTCGTGTGCTCGCTCTCCTTTACGAGCTGGCAGAGTCCACTTGTACTCGACAGACGAGCTTTCGGTTAAATGCGCAGCGGCGGAGACTCGCTAGTCGAGTCTCTGAGCGTACAGAGACGGTGAGTTCGGTGATGACCTCAAGGGTCCTGCTGGCGAATTTAAATCGAGTGAACAGAGCTCGTATCTCATTTCTAGTTTAAAACCAAGGTGTAGCGCTCGCACATATTAAGTTTCTATTATCACTTGTAGCAATTAATTCATTAAGCGCTTCGAAACAGATAAATGATTTGACAGCACGACACGGCAGTAACTAAATAATGGATACTGTAGTGCTGTACACAGTTTTATTGTTATGGTTCAAACAGCTCTGAGCACTATGGGACTTAACATCTGAGGTCATCAGTCCCCTAGAACTTAGAACTACTTGAACCTAACTAACCTAAGGACATCACACACATCCATGTAGCGGTCGCGCGGTTCGAGACTGAAGCGCTCGGCCACTGCTGCCGGCTATTATTATTATTATTATTATCTTTCTTTCTTTTCTCAGACGTTATGTCTGGTCAAAAATGGAAAGTGACGCGGACCTTGATCAAGCGTGACTTCCTTTTAACTGTACGGTATACGTTACATTGCATTTAGGAACTTTCGGGTAATTGAACATGTATCAATAATTACAGATATCTGTGGTTGTACATAATGTATAGTTGTATTGTATAGTTATATTGTATAGTTGTATTGTATAGTTGTATATGTTATTATTATTATTATTATTATTATTATTATCATTACAGTAAACTTCTGTGTATCCGAAATGATCATTGTCCGACCAAATTTTTCCGATTTTCGCGGCTCACATTGGCGCTGTCTGATGCATCGCGCAGCTACGCTTTTGGCTAGATAGACTGACACTTGACAAGTTTCAACTTGTCTGCGCCTGTAGCCATGCATTCGCTGGTGTCTTTCGGCAGTCTACTGCTAATCAGTGCCTTGACGCCTGTCAAAAGTCAGTGTTGTCAATTCGTCCGCGTGTTGGTTGAAGTTTTAGCGTGTTTCTTGTTGGTGGAGGAGGATATTAGTGTTTAACGTCCCGTCAACAACGAGGTCATTAGAGACGGAGCGCAAGCTCGGGCGACGGAAGGATGGGGAAGGAAATCGGCCGTGCCCTTTCAAAGGAACCATCCCGGCATTTGCCTGAAGCGATTTAGGGAAATCACGGAAAACCTAAATCAGGATGGCCGGAGACGGGATTGAACCGTCGTCCTCCCGAATGCGAGTCCAGTGTGCTAACCACTGCGCCACCTCGCTCGGTTTTTTTGTTGGTATTGTGTGGTTTCATACCATTGCCATCTATTGGAACTCCTTGGAAGTACAGTACGTACAGTATTGTTCTATGCAGCGCGACGTAGCCCTGTCGAAACCGACAATGAGAGTGCGGCGCCAAACACTTTCCGCCTGTTGTCGGTACATTAGACGAAGCAGAGCTTGTAACAATTTAACAGTGAACGTACAAAGCACTGCTGTGTTGCCGCGAGTGCTTGGGTAGGACAGGGGAGAGGGGATGCATCGAATGTTTTCATTCGATGGCTGTCACAGCCTGGTTTCAAAAGTCAAAAGCTTTGTCTAGTGCGTCTCGAGTGTTGTCAAGTCGTGCGTGTGTGTGTTTTCGATTTACCTTTCCGTGCCTTCGCTGCATACTTTAAAAGTGCCCAGATACAAAAGTGGCCAAATACCAAAAAACAATCAATCGAGTGTCGGTAAAAAAACGTGACTACGGGTGCGAAACGAAAAAAGAATGCGATCTCGTTGGAACGAACGCTTAGCGCTTTGCGGAGAAATGATACTGGTGAACCACCCGCGAAAGTTTCTGCGGATTTGAACGTCTGTAGAAGTAAGATTACTGATTGGAAGACAAATCGATCAAAAATTGAAAAATTTTGTTCCATCCAAGCGTCAGGCAGCGCAGTGAAACCTCGAAAACAATGAGAAAAGGTGCACAGCCTTAGTTAGAAGAGGCCTTATTTTTGTGGCACGAACAAATAAGAGTCAAACGTGTGCCAGTTTCAGGTCCTCTGCTTCGTCAAAAAGCGATGACTTTTTATGAGCTGATTGAAGGAAAGGAGCAGGAATTCCTCGGAAGTGATGGCTGGCTGGATCGGTTCAAGAAGTGGCATGGCATTCGTGGAATTGCCATCAGCGGCGAATCGTTATCCGGGGATGAAGCCGCTATCGCTTATTTTAAGAAGAAACTGTACAACTCATCGGCAAAGGAGGTTATGCTGGCGATCAGCTGTACAACTATGATGAAACAGAGTTGAATTACGAACTGTTGCCAACGAAAACCCTTGCCTCTAAACAAGGAAAAACGGCATCAGGATATAAAAAAAAGAAAGAGTTACTGTTCTCGCATGCAGTAATGCCACTGACAATCATAAACTGCGCCTTACTTTAATTAGAAAAACCAAGAGCATTTAGAAGGCAACGAGCTGATAAACCCTAGCCATTGTGGTACAAGCATTCTTCGAAAGCATGGATGAAAGGTGCCATCTTCAAGGAGTGATTCCAGGCAGAGTTTGTTCCATCTGTAGAAAATAACATGGAGGGAAATTTGGAAATTTATGGTAAGATTCTGTGGGACCAAACTGCTGAGGTCATCGGTCCCTAGGCTTACTCACTAATTAAACTAACTTACGCTAACGACAACACACACACACCCAAGACCGAGGGAGGACTCGAACATCCAACGGGAGGAGCCGCGCGAACCCTGACAGCGCGCTGCAGACCGGACGGCTACCTCGCGCAAAATGGAGGAAAATGGACTTCCTCGAAATGCGCTACTTCCTTTGGGCAACGCTCCTTCTCACTCAGATGATCTACAAGATGGGGATATCAAAGTTGTGTTCCTCCCACCAAACGTCACATCTCTCTGTCAACCGATGGACTAAGGTGTTTTGAGGCGATGAAGAAACATTAGAGACGCAAGGTGCTGGAATACTTAAACGGTGCAATTTATGCTGAAGAAGATTTTGTGCAGGTTCTCTAAAAAAAGTCGATGTTTTAACCGTCATTCATTAGATTGCTGTAGAGTGATTTCTAATTCCTCCAATTTCTCTCATTAGGTCTTGGAAAAACTTTTAGATCATAAGGCAACTCACCAGTAGTGGGACGAAGGAGGCAGCACCGAAACTCAAGCTGACGTGCCAGAAACAGCTGAAAATTACGTAATTTTGGTGAATTTACTGGGGAAACTACCGGACTGTGAAGACGAGAACTTCGAAGACGTTGAAGATTGGGTGGAAAACGACTTTTTTGGTCTGACTGAGGAAGAAATCGTCCAAATTGCGACCAATCAGAGAGCGTCAGAAGAATATGTCTCTGATGACGAAGCAGAGAAACTGATTCCTTAAACAGTCTGTTACGAGGCGATCCAAACCGCTTTGGAGTACATCAGCCAACAGGAGGAGGCGACTTATCCCGAAATCGTTTGTTTCCAACATTGGAAATATATTTCTGCAACAAAAGTTTCTCAAGCCACAAAAGAAAAAGCCATTACAGACCTTTTTACCAAAAAATATATTCTAATGAAGCGTCCTAGAACTTTAACGTCCATAAGTTAAAAGTTTTTTGCTTTTTTACTTTAAAGTTCCTATAGCAAACTTTTCGTTCCTTTGAGTTATCTGTTCATTTGTTTCATAATTTTGTGCAGTATTTTAAAAATGGTTCAAATGGCTCTGAGCACTATGGGACCAAACTTCTGAGGTCATCAGTCCCCTAGAACTTTGAACTACTTAAACCTAACTAACCTAAGGACATCATATACATCCATGCCCGAGACAGGACTCGAACCTGCGACCGTATCGGTCTCGCGGTTCCAGACTGTAGCGCCTACAACCGCTCGGCCACTCCGGCCGGCTGCAGTATTTTAGTTTTTATTCAAAAAAGTAGATAATAAAATAAAAAAACTCTTGTTTTCTCCTGCTGCCAAATAAGGCGGATTTGTTTCTGTAAGAACGAAAAATAAACGAGCTTTGTTTTTCAGCATTTAAAAACTTCGATTTTTCAATCATGCTTTGGCGCCTTTTTAGCACATCAACACAATTTTTTCAGTCAAAAACATGCAGGCTTATTCACAACTATTATCAATAACATTCTATGTACCCTACGCACGTGTTACGATCACATTTCGCGGCATTGACGCAAATCGGGGTGTTTCACGCGTGGAAACGGGGGGACTTCGGTTTATCCGAAATTTTCGTCATCCGAACCGGCTGCCGTCCCGATCATTTCGGATAAAGGGAGTTTACTGTACTATTAGTGTCTATGGTCATACACACAGCTTTAACAGCTTGTAGTCTTCCATTTTCTGCCAATTCAGAAGTAAGGAGTGCAGCATTCAAGTGATTTACGAATGGTAAGTATAGTGCACACGCTTTAAGTTGGTTGATTTTAAATGGGGTTGCAGTGTGCAGGTCCAGCAAGTGCCGCAATGGAGATGAGTAACGCAGGGGAACTATATTTTCTAGCAAGTTCCTACCCTCACTGTGGATAGTTAGCTTTCTTATCTGAGAAGGAGTTGGGAGTAGCACCCGCGATGCACCACGAATTCCTAACACACACACAAACAAACAAAATAACTAAATATCATCCATCTTTCATTTTAAAAATAAGTGTTCAACTAAAAGTCATTCACTGTGCAGTTTAGTCAGGTGCTAAAGTTGGTGATAATGTGGCAGAGTGTGGGGGACAACGGGCGTGAGTACCAGTTAATGTGTAATTTCGCTCAGGGATAATAGTCTAAGAAAGGTTGGGAACCACTGGCTTAGAAATATGGGACATCTTATATAAAATAGCCAGAATAAGCGATGAATCAGAAAAACCTTATAATAAACAGTACTGTAACACACGAAAAAGTAAAAAAATGCAGGAGTATGCACTTGTCTGAAACTGAAGGATAAGATTTGTACTACTATATAAACATATAAACAAGCCGTTGTTTAACAGTGTTACCGAAAGTCTCAAAAAGTTTCTAATTTATTTCATATTTGTATATATATATATATATTCGCTACTAAACAGCCAGACGGACGTTGGCCACGACTTTTTTGTTTTTGTTTTTTACAATTGTGTACAGGCTTCCTGTTAAAACCGACTGCGAGAAAATAAATGTTGTGCTCTACTGTGAAAATGTGTGGTTTCGGTTTCTTTCTCGCAGTAATTATAACTACGATAGCAGACCATTTACACCATTAGTCAAACCATTTCTCCCACACACAGGGTGTCACGTAAAACCCATTTCATTTCGTGGTCGGTTTCAGATACTGAAGAAGGTTTCCGGCAAGTGATAGTACGCTGAGGGGAATGTACTTTAGTAAGTGAGAAAGAGTAAACTCTTGCATCGATTGAGATATTGAAGCATGTATGATTTTTTTAAATGGAATCATGTACTTTTCTTAAGAGCATCTGAAAGCGCTTGAAAAGACGAGTATAGTGATATAATGACTATTAATGTTGAGGCTGAAACTCTTCGCAAAAAAATCTGAGAAATAGACTAAAATTGAAAGGCAAGTCGACCGGAATACGCTATTGCGTTGAAATCACGCTTATGCCAGGATACGTCTTTGTACCAAGTCTTCCGCCTGTTTGTCTCCACTACGGAAGTAGCAGGAACAATGTCGTCTGTCGGCAGGTCGTTTCTGCTTCAACATTTCATGTATGCAGACACGTGAATCAATGAGGACGAGGTAAGACTTGCTACTTCTATGCGGCGAACGGTGGCTCGAGGAATGCCAAGGAATGAGGATCCGTAATAGGGGTGTCATTTACATCTCGCATCGACATAAACTCCACCTTTACCATCTGCCACTACATAAGGCACTCTGAGGACGTGATTTCGAAAGTCGCATAGAATTTTGTTGGTCTGCTCTGCGTCGCTTGAGAGACGATACTACATTTTTCCAACGAAGCAAGTTTACGAACCAAGGTAATGCAAGTTTACGTAACATGCTTTACTGGGCAGGTGAAAATGGATGCTTGTATCGTCAGGTACAGTAACTTCGTCCGGAAGCGTAAAACTATGGTGCGGCGCCATAGGAAATTCCATTGTTCGAACTTACTTCATCCCAGGAATGTTAAATGGAAAAGCATATGCACACTGTCTCACGAACATTCTATCTATTCTTACAGAAGATGTACCACTGAATGAACGACCGTGTATGCGGCACAACACGATGGCTGCCCAGATCACTCTTCCCGTGTTGCAACGCAAATACTGAATGGAAAGTTACCTGGCCGATGAGTAGGACATAATGTTGCGGTACAAGGGCTGACCACGATTTGACCCCTCTTGATTTCATTCTATGGGGAGTCCTGAAACATGCAGTTTATCATGAAGCCCCAACTACGTCAAATGATTTGCGCAGTCGAATCGCCACAGCATGCAATGGCATATCACCCAGTGCACCTCTCGAACAAATTTACCAATGTCCCTTGCAGTCGATGATAAACAATTTGAGCACATACTTTAAATGAAATTTCCCCTTTGTATGTAAATAATGACAGTGCTGGAAAAACTCTTACGCTATTTGATTTTCAAAGAGCTGAGCAAAACTAAACGTAGGTACTGAGACTGTTTTCTCTTTACTTATTCTGTTCATTTCTAAACTAACACACAATATTTTAGCGCAACGCAATCTGACTTTCAATAATCCCTACAAAAGTGTAGCCCTGACTAACAATAACCTATACCCTTCATGAATAACTTAACTCACAAAAACCTTCGTTACTCGAACTACTGCAATACAGTGAACGCCAATACTGTCAGCTAAATAAAAGATTCTAACTACTGAAGGCATAGTCAGCAAATGAAAGATTTTGATAGAGACCAAACAATGTATTTACCTTAATAGTGTTGGTTGGCTCTGAGCACTATGGGACTTAACAGCTGTGGTCATCAGTCTCCTAGAACTTAGAACTACTTAAACCTAACTAACCTAAGGACATCACACACATCCATGCCATAGGCAGGATTCGAACCTGCGACCGTAGCGGTTGCGCGGTTCCAGACTGAAGCTCCTAGAACCGCACGGCCACATCGGTCGGCCTTAATTGGTTCAAACGTAATAGTATATAGACAGATTCATGACATCCAGTTGAACAAATTTGTTTTTCTGACGGAGACACGTCCAGATCGTCCGCTCATAGTAACCTCTCAAACCTCTGGCATCTCTCTCCCCACATCAACCACTGCTGGCGGGTCACCTCCAACTGCCCACTGCTATGGGCTGTTCACATCCAACTGCCCAGAACTACACTAGCAAATATTCCGACAGTGAGTCCAATCAGCCACAGACTACTCACAGCGCAGTCAGCGATTTTCATACAGAGCACTACGTGGCATTACCAACATAAAAATCTAAACAGCCTGAGCCGTGCGTGGCTCATGTTCCTGCCATCATGTATTTTACACCCTGTTTTTAACGTACTTCCACCTCACAACGTTAATTTAAATTACTGGTGTCACTGAGTTGCTGCTTTGCCTGACCGTGAGCAGCGCGTATCAATATATCCCCTCTCGTTGTATCTTTGCTCGACTGGTATTACTTCCCAGTCGTTGTCTGTCGCAAGAGAGTTCGGGTCGCGAGTTCGGGCTGCCAGTCAGCTGGAACGCGTCTGACTCTGGAGCGCATTCCGGACCTGCCAGTTGGGGAGGAGCAGTGAGGTCTGCGTCGACATGGCTCGCCCGACCATTGCCGCCACCCATCGCTTGAGCCAGACCACGGTCTTGGTAGATCGTCGGTCGGTCGTCCTACCGGACGTCGCGTTTTGGCTCGCCGATCGTTCATGAGTCGGCTGTGTGTGTGTGCATCGACTCCCGATTTGTCTTCGTGCGTGCTTAGTTACTGTTGGGTATTGTTCAGGTCTTCGTGCAAGTGTTTGCCAAGTTGTGTGTGTAGTTGGCGTTATGTCCACTGACGACTAGTTTAGATGTTGTCGGCATTCTGACGGTTGCCGTTCGGTTGGTTCGGACCAGGGAGGATATTTCCGCGCGGCGCATTCGGCTGAGTCCGCTGCTGGTCCCTGGGCAGTGTCGGAGCGTGTGTGGAGCTGTCCGTTTGCTACGAGCTTCGTGGCTCACTGACCCAGGACGTCAAAGCTGAGTGGTGTCTTAATTACCCAAGCCATGTCTGTTTATGTTGTGTCGTTCGTTTCGGTGGTTCGCTGTTGGGGAGCTTTTCCTGTGAGCAACACCGAGTGTTTGTTGTGGTGAAATCGAACCGCCGTGCGGTGGAATTAACTACATGGGTTCACTACAATTCAAGTGTACCAGCGGAATTTTCTGACTTGTGGCCGTTAGTGTTCTCGTTGTCTGCCCCGGCCACTGACGTAAATTCAGGCAGTGTTCTGTTTGGTTGAGTTAACTACGCTACTGGCCATTACAATTGCTACACCAAGAAGAAATGCAGATGATAAACGGATATTCATTGGACAAATATATTATATTAGAACTGACATGTGATTACATTTTCACGCCATTTGGGTGCATAGATCCTGAGAAATCAGTTCCCATAACAACCACCTCTGGCCGTAATAACGGCCTTGATACGCCTGGGCATTGAGTCAAACAGAGCTTGGATGGCGTGTACAGGTACAGGTGCTCATGCAGCTTCAACACGATACCACAGTTCATCAAGAGCAGTGACTGGCGTATTGTGACGAGCCAGTTGCTCGGCCACCATTGACCAGACGTTTTCAATTGGGCAGAGATCTGGAGAATGTGCTGGCCAGGGTAGCAGTCGAACATTTTCTGTATCCAGAAAGGCCCGTACAGGACCTCCAACATGCGGTCGTTTATTATCCTGCTGAAATGTGGGGTTTCGCAAGGATCGAATCAAGGGTAGAGCCACGGGTTATAACACATCTGAAATGTAACGTCCACTGTTCAAAGTGCCGTCAATGCGAACAAGAGGTGACCGAGACGTGTGCCCAATGGCACCCCATACCATCAAGCCGGATGATACGCCAGTATGGCGATGACGAATACACGCTTCCAATGTGCGTTCACCGCGATGTCGCCAAACACGGATGCGACCATCATGATGCTGTAAACAGAACCTGGATTCATCCGAAAAAATGACGTTATGCCATTCGTGCACCCAGGTTCGTCGTTGAGTACACCATCGCAGGCGCTCCTGTCTGTGATGCAGCGTCAAGGGTAACCCCAGCCATGGTCTCCGAGCTGATAGTCCATGCTGCTGCAAACGTCATCGAACTGTTCTTCCAGATGGTTGTTGTCTTGTTAACGTCCCCATCTGTTAACTCAGGGATCGAGACGTGGCTGCAGGATCCGTTACAGCCATGCAGATAAGATGCCTCTCATCTCGACTGGTAGCGATACGAGGCCGTTGGGACCCAGCACGGCGTTGCGTATTACCCTCCTGAACCCACTGATTCCACATTCTGCTAACAGTCGTTGGATCTCGACCAGCCGCGCGGGATTAGCCGAGCGGTCTAAAGCGCTGCAGTCATGGACTGTGCGGCTTGTCCCGGCGGAGGTTCAAGTCCTCCCTCGGGCATGGGTGTGTGTCTTTGTCCTTACGATATTTTAGGTTAAGTAGTGTATAAGCTTAGAGACTGATGACCTTAGCAGTTAAGTCCCATAAGATTCAACACATTTGAACATTTTTTGAACTCGACCAACGCGATCATCAATGTCGCGATACAATAATCCGCAATCACGATAGGCTACAAGCCGACCTTTATCAAAGTCGGAAACGTGATGGTACGCATTTCTCCTCCTTACACGAGGCATCACAACAACGTTTCACCAGGCAACGCCGATCAACTGCTGTTTGTGTATGAGAAATCGGTTGGAAACTTTCCACATGTCAGCACGTTGTAGGTGTCGCCACCGGCCCCAACCTTGTGTGAATGCTCTGAAAAACCAATCATTTGCATATCACAGCATCTTCTTCCTGTCGGTTAAATTTCGCGTCTATAGCACATCATCTTCGTGGTGTAGCAAATTTAATGGCCTGTAGTGTACATTACCTTATTTCAAATTCAAGTGAACGAGCGGAATTTTCTGCCTTGTGGCCGTTAGTGTTCCGGTTACCTACCCTGGCCACTAACGTAATTTCAGGCAGTGTCCTTTCCTCACCTGTTGTCGCTGTCCAACACGGTATGTAGTTTTGACAGCTTAATACATATTTCATTGTGGATAATAACGTCCGTAACTGTTTGGTCCTTGAGTTCATGTACAGATTGGTGGCTAGCAAGTCGTTTGGTCGGTCGGTCCATGGCTGTCTCTTGGTTGGGTTACCGACGATCAAGTGTAGTTGGGCCTACTACCTGTCTCACCTACGTGAAAGGTAATGTTTCGAGGGCAGCCCCCCCCCCCCCCTCCCCCCAACCGCCCTCTCTTGAGGCGTCTGAGTGCCGTTGTCCATACTGTCCTTTTCATGGGTGTTTAATGTCTGTTGGTAATCTATTACAGCCAGTGCTTTAAAAGAAATTATTTTTTATTGTATTTTATGTAAATCAAGGGCCTTCAGCCCGTATAAGTAAGTTTGAATTCTGGCAAGTGGATATTTTGCTGAAAGTTACTGTTGTTACGCTATCTTTTCATTTAGTACGCTGTCAGCCACTTAAAACTTAAAGGTTTAAAGTACTTTTTGAATTTTAGGAAAATCAACTGTGGGCCTTCAGCCGCTTAAAGCCTTGTTCTCAAAATTTCCCCTTAAGCGAAAACATTGCGGCCTTCTGCCTTAAAAGATTATGGTGATAAATTTTAAAATTTAATTGTGTCTTTCAGCCGTTTGTATTGCACCTTGTATATGTTTGTTCTATCCACTTTTGCCTTGAGGCTTTCAGCCTAGCTGATATATATATATTTGCGATTTTAACTGCATGTCTTCAGTCACTTGAAATTTATCTTGTCGATTTTTTAGATTTCTTGTTTGGGAGGCCTTCAGCTGTAAAAGAATTGGATTTTGAAACTCGTAGTTGTAAAGGTTCGGCTATGTGCCGTTTTGGTTTTAATGTGTTATTAAATTACAATAAATTACAATTCTGAAGTGAAACTGGCCGCCACCTTATTTGGCCTTTTCCGCAATCCCGATCACCTGTTCTGCCCTGCGGGTTTAGCGAGCGTTTCACAGCCTACTTACATAAGTTATGTGTAAAAGTGCGTTTCGTTAAGAAAAGTGTTTGGTTTGTGGGTGATATGTCGTCAGTCATTCTGAATTAACTGTCTAGTCTATTGAAAGTGTATTGCTTTTAATTACAATTTCGGATACATTTGTTCGACAGCGGGTGGTATACTTCAAGAAGCATTCAGGCGTCTCCAGGCGAAAGCAGATCAGGTATTTTTCTTTTTTTCCACATCTAAGGAAGTTAATATAGTAGTTTCCTTTTTCCCTTGAATAGGACTCTTTATCATTATGAAGTATGAATGATCGGTGTTTCTGTTTCGACTTCCACAAGTTAGCAGCGACGGGGAGGGTTTAAACGTAAAACTCCCTGACGAAGCTGTAGCTTCCATAAAAACTTGAAAACGTGTACGCATTTGAAATAGTTTACCTAAGCGCCAGCTGATGCGCCAGGAGCCTGCATACGTAATAGTCCCATATACAAAAAGCATAGCTGACCCTTTATCTAGGTCTTAGTAGCGTAGGGCTGTGTTGCTATATACAACGACGGAGCCTCGGCTGAAAGTTCTACTGGCCACATTGCTTTCCAATTTTAGGACATTTCTGGGATTCTTTTGCGAAGAGTTTCAACTTCAACGTTAATAAGCATTATATTACTGAACTCGTCTTTTCAAGCGATTTCGGATGCCACTAAAAAGTATGTCATTCTACTTTTAAAAAAACTTACTTACTTCAATACCTCGATCGACAGGAGAGGTAAAACATTTTATCACATACTAAATTACATCGCACTTAGCGTGCTATCATCTGCCCAAAACCATTTTCCGATACTTGGAACCGTTCACGAAATAAAACGGGTGCTGCGTCTTACGTGACTCACCCTGAATATTCTTCCTCTTTATAAATAATTTTATACACCAATCAGATAGACCCAATGTGGCGCGCGCGCTACGTCGACCCGGGCAGCTAGCGGAGCTATTGCCCGTGGCAGCACCAGTGACGTCAGATGGCGCCAAGGGCAGGCGCCACGTTTGAAGCTGCCGCTCCCGCGTCGCGCATCTGTCTTTTCTTTCTTTCGATGTCCGGGATACACTACAGCAATTCGTCGATCACGTGAATGGTGTCCATCCCAAGATTAAATTTACTGTCGAGACGGAGAAGCACGGTAAGCTACCATTCTTGGATGTTTTGGTTGAGCGGAAGGCAGGAGGCCAACTTGGTCATTCAGTGCACCGGAAAGCAACACACACTGATCGATACCTGAACGCCAATAGTTTCCACCATCCTGTACACAAGAAAGCGGACCTGAACACGTTGGTTCATAGTCAAGATTATCCCTGACGACGACCACCTACAGTCTGAAATGCAGAACTTAAAACGTGTTTTCGGGGGAAATGGATACAGCAAAAGACACCTGGTGAATCAGTAGAAGAGGCCAAACAGACTGCATTCCTGCCACACTGTGGAGCAACTAGCAGCAAGTTAGGACGTCTGCTGCAGAAACATGGGCTAAGACCAGTGTACCCGCCCGCCCCCAAGATACGAGATATGTTGCGCCCTGTTAATGACGGCATTGCTCTTCGAGTGTCCCGGTGTGTATGGTGTACCCTGTGAATGTGACAGCATGTATATCGGACAAACAATTCGCACGGTTGCGGAGCGTTGTGCTGAGCAGAAGCGCCATATAGAATAGAACAAAGGGAGCTTGACAAGTCGGCCATAGCGAAGCACTGACTAGAAAACGGACATAAAATACAGTTTGAAAATACGAAAGTGTCGGCTCCTGCGGTCGACTTTCGTTTAAACAATTTCAACAGGGACCAGGGGTACATATTCAGCAGGGCACGGGGGGGGGGGGGGGGGTTTGGACATCGAAAGAAAGCAAAGACAGATGCGCGACGCGGGAGTGGCAGTTTCAAACGTGGCGCCTGCCCCTGGCGCCACCTGACGTCACCGGTGCCTCCACGGGCAATAGCTCCGCTAGCTGCCTGGGTCGACTTAGGTTAGGTCAGGTACGCGCGCGAGCCACATTGGGTCTATCTGACTGGCTGCTGATGATGTCATCATGCCTATATAAGCGAGAAACAGTAACAGCTCCGGCAGTCAGTGAACTCCTGACGACGATGGCGGAATTGGTCATCGAAAACTCGAGTATTTAATTCGAATTGACGCGGCTTGAAAACCGAGAACGTTTTATTCATGTATGCCGTCGCGAAAGACTCCATGGACACAGTATTTAGAAGTGTTAAAAAGAGACAGGGAAAGAAAACATAGAACATGAAAAATATCTGTTAAAGACAATGGGAGTGTTGTAAAAGTCTGTTTGTGGGTAGCAGATATTTTTAATGATTACTTTTTAATATAGGTGAGGAAACTGGCGCAAATAGTTCAGAAGAGAATACTGAACAGTACACTGAAGAAGCATTACAGAGGAAATTTAGTGAATTAAAAATTAATCTCACATCCCCATACGAAAAACGGAAGACCGTCATTTGCTGTCATAGCTCCAAATTCGAATTTCGCGACGTTTTCGACTTGGCCTACTAGGAAGCCATATCGCAATGCCGCCGCAGCATAACTCATTAGAACAAAACCTCTGCAATATGATCAAGTGCAGTATAAAGCCCAACAAATATCCCTTCTCTTCCTTAAAAAAATTATATCTAAGCTGTGACCAGGTTCGGATAGTAGGTTCAGATCCGAAGTGGGTCACAGTTTTTTCTTAGTAGAGGCTCTTTCCTTTTCTGTCTTCCTGCTGGTTGCCGGTTCTACCTTTGGACTAACGAACCATGTTGGATTTGTTGTTAGCAGTGTCTACCGTAACCTGTGAATGTGCGCCATTTACTAGCTGGAATGTTCTCTGCAGTTAGCCAGGGCACAAGCGCATCCACAGGGGCTAAGCCTGACGCAAGCAAGTGGAAAGTCTTAAGCTGTCTGACGACAGGCTACAAAGCCGAAAGCCGGTTCACAACAAAACATAAAATAAATATTAACGCGGAACATCAGTACTGTATACTTTGGTGATAAGTGCAGTGAGATCCGATATGCAAACGATCCAAGTTTGGTGCCAAGGCGCATGGAGTGGTACTCCGGTCGGGCAGGAGACCACATTTAAACGGCAGGTAATAGACAAGTCATACACGTGTCGACCACATCCCGAGTCGAGGGGACGTTACTAGGCGCAGAAAGCGTTACACATTTCTCACAGTTACGCCATTTTGAGAGGGGCCCAATCATCGGCATGAAAACTGCAGGCTGGTCGAGTTGCCGTGTGGCTCGCCATGTCGATCGTTCGGAGTGTTTCGTCGGACGATGTTGGGAGCAGTGGACACGAGATGGCACCCATGTGGGATTTACCGAGTTAATATATTTTAAAAAGTAAGAGTTAATAATTGATTGAATATTAGTAACTGAATATGAATTGAATGACTTTAAAAATGTCTGCTTGTACATCAGGCTTCCTTACAATTTTGGTGAAGATGCAGGCAGCTAAAGGACTCCGTGGGCACTGGCGCTTGTCGCAATTACACAAAAATTCACTTCACACATTTCCATAAATAAAAATGCTATGTATTGGTCTTCTATATCGTATTATTCACGTACATTTAAATACACTCAGACTGAAGTACTTGTGCTCTACAAATGCACATCCTTCTCTTACGAGAGAAAATCTCGACTGTGTTCTACTATTAAAAAATGGCTCTGAGCACTATGCGACTTAACTTCTGAGGTCATCAGTCGCCTAGAACTTAGAACTAATTAAACCTAACTAACCTAAGGACATCACACACATCCATGCCCGAGGCAGGATTCGAACCTGCGACCGTACTATTAAAAACAAAAAAACAGTATATCAAAAGATGAATGTGAAGAAATTAATTCGTTGGTTTGCGCTTTCCTAATTAATGCCTCTGCCGACATTTTACTTTCAATCGGTATTTTATCCTTGTTTGTTCTCAAAATTTTAACGTAGCGGCATCCTGAAGGGTCTTACATTAAGTACCTGTACAACTGTCCCTACATTGTACGTTGACTTGTTATGGTGACGTACAATGTTGTTTGTTTACATCTGCCGATAGGGGTCGACGATCTTTATTGTCGGCTTCTCTTTTTTTTGTGGAATTGATATGTCAGGTCATTCTAAAAATTCTACAAGAAATTAAAATATTATGTACATATATAATGTGAGTCCATTACATATTTCAATTTTGCGTGTTAACAATAATGTCCAGTTTGCTTCATTTTTGCTGCCGTGTTTCACGCTTGTGCACTGTCTGATTGGGCGGCAAGAACTAGTTGCCAACGGTCAACTGTTATATGCTGCCGTTGCACGTGCGTGCACTCGTTTTCTTGGGGTTGGTGTCACATAGAGTGTTAGTTACACTTTCACCTGATTCCCACGTATCGAATTTCTGTGACATTTGTCTTCATTCTGGGTGCAGTGAGTGTGTTCTTATTGTTCAAAATCCGACGCTGTGACAGCAGATTTCTATTTTTACGGCCCGGGAGTCATTACTACCCGTCGTCCTCGCATTTTCAGCGGTGAGAACCTGACCATCAGCATCCGTCGATGAGGTGAGAACCTGCTCGAACAACTACAGTTCACTTGTCCATGTATCAAGCGTTGTGAGCCACTATCCTCATTTCGTTGCACACGCATGTTCGTGTCACCATACTTTAACGTCCACTTGTTAAAACACACATACAGCCGTCTAACACATTGTATAAACTGCTTGTCCTTGAAGTTCATTTCTTCATATAGAGTTTGGTTTTCAATGACAATTCATACAAGTCTTGAGTTACAACAATGTACATAAGGTGATAGCTTATACCTATGGCTGACTTTCCATCCATTAGTTATATTATGAACATAAATTCTTAGCTTTTACAACATCATAAAATTTTTCATTAACTACAGTTTGTTTATTTCAAGTCATTTTTGATCACATCACATATACAAATTAGTTAGATATCACATTTTTATAACACAATACAAGCATATGATACATTTCTGCTTCATTTCATTGATAGGCTTTTATCACTTATGGGCGCTCATTTCTCTCGTAGTTAGAGAAGGGAGAGAAAAGAACATTGGAAATAGGACTAAACCATCGCGCATTGCTGGCTTAACCACGCTTGGCACCGCCTCCTTTGTTTGGGAGGGAAGAAGTGAAATACTCATCTACTGGTTCAAGGATTTATGAGGATTCATGAAATAGTTGCTAAGGAACTTTGGTTCATTGAAATAATGTATACCGACTAATCATTGACAGTGTCATGTTGATTATTCATGTTTTATTACTGTATACTTCATTCGCGTGTAGCTTAGTGTGAAATCTAATGTTTTCACCATCGTAGACTTATCTTTCTTAAATACCTGGAAAAGTCATTATAAATTAACTGGGTTTTGTAAGATCTCCTGCTTAAGTGATTATGTGTACTCTGCAGTGAATGGGTAGTGACAATTATCACGGAAATATACTGCGAGGATGCATATTTCATATTTTTTCGCCTTATGGCCTTTACTGTAAATATCCTTATAACTAAATTGTTTACTCGGGTGCGGCGCGTTTCTTCATTCGGTACTTGCTACTCTAATTTTCTTCTTCCGCGCCGTGACGATGCATTGGTCGCTGAAAGAAAATAACTTAAAACTAACTTAAAACTAATTATATTTCTAGCTCGGTGGCCACTGATACATTTGGTCACTGCATACGTCCGCAGATATTTCCATATTTTGTTTAAATTCGTAGACATTCGTTTATTCTGTTACCCTTTATGAACACTTGCCTGCAAAGAAAATCATTTGACCTTTCTTACGGTGTTTTGTCATTAGTCCTCATCTTATACGTCTCGTACAGTTTTTATAATGCTTCCTTTTGGTTGTAAATATTGTTGTACATAGCTTAGTATTTAATTCGATCTTTGTGTACATACAGCATTATGTTCCTTTCTTTTTAGACAGTAGATGTATTTGCATAGTATTTAAGTTTACTCCGTAGTTAGATTAAGTATACATTGCATTCCTATTTTGTTTGCGCCTTGAGCCAGTCTGTCGCGCATGCGTACAGGTCAGTGTCTCCTCTCCTGCTTCCGACGTCAGCGCATATTTCTGAGCGCGGATCGCTGAGCCATAAACTAATTTTGTTTATACTTCGCATGAAACAGTGTTTTACTCCCCATTTGCTGATAATCTTATGCCTACGTGTACAAATCAAACGAATCACTTATGCATATACACATTACTTTATCTTAAAATACATTCCAGAAGAAAATTATACTTATGATTATGTACAATTGTCTTGTAATAGAAAAAATGTTACCTAGCTTCATTATTCTATAAAGGCTTTTATATCCTTGTGAGGGTAGAGACCCTTGTCTCTTCCTGTTTTCTCATAGGCTAATCTGTACGTCCCTGGGTGTGGTATTTTAGAAATTACATATCGTCCTCAGTAGAGTAATTGCCACTTCTTATTCAGTTTACCAATTTTTGTCGATTTAGGGTGCGTCCGTAAGAGGACTTGTTGCACTTCAAAGAACTGTGTAACACGTTTGTTTCTTGTTATAAATTTTCTTTCTATACTCGGCCCTGATTATTAGAGTAACTATGGATTGTTTGATTTTATCTTGTAGTGTCATTTCTGCAGTGGGTACCTTTGATATGGGAGAATCTCACTCATTCGTTTGCTTTATCTGGAACATCAATTCATTAGGTGTGAAACCTGTTGAAGAATGTGGAAGATTATTGACAGCTTGCTTGAAAGGAGTTACGTGTTCTACCCATATGGTGTGTTTGTCTGATGTGTATGTCCTAATAAACCAGTTAAATTCTTTAATTACTTAATCATTTTTACAGTATTATTTAGTTCTTTGATTTATGTTTAGCAAAATCTCAATGTTAAACATTTTAATAAATAATACATTTTACTTAAAACACCAAAAATATTACATTATATTAACTCATACTTTCGTCGCTAGGTAACAGCATCCTTCAGTAATGTTCATAGCACGTTGCCTCTCGCGACTTTGTTTCGTAGTACTGCCACTGGGTGGCATACGCTTACACCTAACACACTGAGCTTTGGCGCTGTCCTTCGGACACATCGTCCGCGCTAAATACGCATTGCCAACTGATTTTGAGAAAATGCTGACGATTTACATGCGCGTAGAGGGTGCTTCACGTGTGGACCAACCGCTCTAAGCCGTGCTTCTAATATTCTCACACAGTGACATACTTGCGTTACACGCCGCCATGTTACACGCTACAATTCGGAGCACTCTAGCAACAGAGGGTTGCAACTTGCGTCAATGAAGCAGGCAAGTCCACTGAGTGATAGTTATCACATCCAGTACCACAGTCGATATTGAAAAGAGAATAAGAAATTCGGAGGTATTACTTTCAGCAAGCCCTTCGTATGTCTGTATTCTAGTGCACTAGTCATTCGGATGCACTGAGATCTCGCATGACGTTGAGTATGGCCCTCCTTATCCCATCGATTACATTTTCGCAAGACACTCGTGAAATCCCAACCAACGTGAGCAGCAATATCGGAACGATAAACCGTATTCTCAAAAAGCTACAATCCTGCTGCTGTGTAATTTGATGCGTGCTGGCAGACTTTACTCCATCTTACACGAGGTATAGTATGATCTCGACGCAAATAACATTCAAATAAATTTTTGAAAAAGAAACCTTTCTGCGAAATCCTTCTTTACATACAGAATTTAGGTGGCATTACTCCTACCATCTTTGTGCAGTTGCGCAATTCATTTGTATATCCAAGTACGAAGTAAGTATACTTGACGCCAATTTGACGTTTGATGCGTGCTGCCTTCGTGATCCCGCAATTTTAAACATCAGCTGTCTAGTACACAGTAACTGGAACACACTTACACAACGTCATTGTAGTACTGTATTGAGTCATAATAAGTGAGAGAAATTTGATAGGACTTGATGCACTGGCGCAGTATCATTGTCAGTAAGTTTATTGTGTTGGGTCGCTTATTGTGGCTGGAAATCGTAAATATTTATGAATTTTCCAAAAGAAGAAAAACGCATTTTTTGAGTTGCATAAGGAAAACTTTGTCCGTAACAAACCAGCCGATAGATTCCTGACGTCGCTGGAGAACTGCAATGTACACTGTCACTGGCTGTGATTGTAATCTTTCCATTTAGATTCGTGAATGATTATATCGCCATGTTGCGATCTTTTTCCGATCAAGGACTCTCTCTTCGACCAGATAATCGCTACCACTTGCATTTACTTCACTTGTCACCTGTGACGCAAGTGTATTCACTTTCTTTCGTTTGCTCCTCGAGAGAAACCATACCAGGAATTCGTTCAGACATGGCGTTAATACTCATATTGTAAATCATTCTGTAGAGTACAGATAAAAGTAAGGGAGTTTACGTTATAGAACAGTGTATTCAAAGCCTTGCGCTTAAATTATTACACTTGTATCTAAACGTTGTAGTATTCATCGTCTACGCTGCCGTATCTAAGAAGTTAAAATATAAAAGGCAAAAAAGAAATAACAGACAAAGGAAACGACATCGATCTGTTATAGAATTTTAGAACACGTTTTTTGCTCGCGTATGTCATTTCTGGAAACCCAGAATCCACTCCTTATGAATCCATATGGATTCCGGAAATAACGATCGTGTGAGGCCCAACTCGCTTTATTTGTTCATGAGATCCAGAAAATATTAGATACAGGCTCCCAGGTAGATTCCATTTTCCTTCACTTCCGGAAGGCGTTCGATACAGTTCCGCACTGTCGCCTGATAAACAAAGTAAGAGCCTACGGAATATCAGACCAGCTGTGTGGCTGGATTGAAGAGTTTTTAGCAAACAGAACACAGCATGTTGTTCTCAATGGAGAGACGTCTATAGACGTTAAAGTAACCTCTGGCATGCCACAGGAGAGTGTTATGGGACCATTGCTTTTCACAATATATATAAATGACCTAGTAATAGTGTCGGAAGTTCCATGCGGGTTTTCCGGATGATGCTGCAGTATACAGAGAAGTTGCAGCATTACAAAATTGCAGCGAAATGCAGGAAGATCTGCAGCGGATATGCACTTGGTGCATGGAGTGGCAACTGACCCTTAACATAGAAAAATGTAATGTATTGCGAATACATAGAAAGAAGTATCCTTTATTGTATGATCATATGATAGCGGAACAAACACTGGTAGCAGTTACTTCTGTAAAATATCTGGGAGTATGAATATGGAACGATTTGAAGTGGAATGATCAAATAAACTTGTTGGTAAGGCGGGTGCCAGGTTGAGATTCATTGGGAGAGTCCTTAGAAAATGTAGTCCATCAACAGAGGAGGTGGTTTACAAGACACTCGTTTGACCTATGGTTGAGTATTGCTCATCAGTACAGATTGTACCAGGTCAGGTTGACGGAGGAGATAGAGAAGATGCAGAGAAGAGCGGCGCGTTTCGTCACAGGGTTATTTGGTAAGCGTGATAGCGTTACGGAGATGTTTAGCAAACTCAAGTGGCAGACCCTGCAAGAGAGGCGCTTGGCATCGCGGTGTAGCTTCCTGTCCAGGTTTCGAGAAGGTGCGTTTCTGGATGAGGTATCGAATATATTGCTTCCCCCTACTTATACCTCCCGAGGAGATCACGAATGTAAAATCAGAGAGAGATTCGAGCGCACACGGAGGCTTTCCGGCAGTCGTTCTCCCCGCGAACCATACGCGACTGGAACAGGAAAGGGAGGTAATCACAGTGGCACGTAAAGTGCCCTACGCCATACATCGTTGGGTGGCTTGCGGAGTATAAATGTAGATGTAGATGAAAAGTCGAGTGAGGGAAGGGGGGAGGGAGGAAAGGAGGGGTACAGAATACTATACCTGATAAACAGCAATGCTAAATTTGAAATAGGTAAGGCCTGCTGCAAACACTCCCCCCCCCCCCTCACCCCCTCCCCTGGTAACCGTGCGTGTTATGGCGCCCCTTCTGGGACGGAGAGGTGCGCCGGCAACAATTCGAATCTGCCCGGCGAATTAACGACGAGGGTCGGTGTGCTGTACAGCCTAGATGTGATTTTTAGGTGAGTCCTGGCGAGTACCCAAGTTCCACCTCAGTTACACAATTCGCAAATATGTAGAAAACTTCCGCTCACTTTCACATGAACTACACGGAGACAGCTGGGGTACCCACATTCCGTTAATATCCATGCCGACCCTGCGCCGGTCGGGATAAAGGCACAAGGAAAAAAAGAATTAGGAAGTCTACTGTAGCTCTTACGACATGTCTTCGGCTTGTGTAATTAATTCGATATTTTGTTTCAAGGTTTACGGTACATTTCTCTCTATACTTTTTCCTTTCGTTCTGTAAATAATGATTCAGCGACTGAAGTGAGAAAACAGTGTAAAAATAGTATGCTTAAACAGAACCTTTAGTAAACTCATACAGAATATTCGTGTTTAGGTACATAATAATCGTATGTGAAAATTATGATCTGACGGAAACACTTACGTCAGCGAGGATAAAGCACAAAATAAATGTGAACTTTCATCAGAGTCGTGTTTCACTCTTTTCTTTTCATATGAGAAACAACAAAACACGATCTTGCGAGGAAGCTGCTAGCAGTGTTCTCTGGGTAACAGGCTGTGCGCTCTGTGTCATGTTGTAATACGATAGTTTCCGTGGAGACAGCTGCTGCACGCGCTGTGTTAACACATCTTTAAAAGTGAGAATGTAAGGCCACTCGGCAGCCGGCAGCTGTGTAATCTGTTACCTTTCAGCGCCCACTGGCATTCATTGCATGTTCGGAAGGGCTGTCGGCGAAAGTTTGTAACGACTAAAAAAGTATGACGCGCGGGCACCATATGTTGGCGACAATACCCCGCCTTATGAAGAAACTTGGTTCGCGTCTTGTGATGGATAATCAATGACGTCGACATGAGGATAAGAATATAATCAGCTGCTGACGTGGAAGCAGTTCAAAGCGTGTTTCTTCCGCTAAGAAGAACGTGGTTCTCATATTTTTAGACAGAGCACCCAACTGGGAAGAACACTCTGAAGCAGATATTGATTATCACGTGTGGATGTGCATGATAACTGAATCTAATAACTTTGGGCATAAAATGTTTAAGATATTTATGACCATTACAGAGAATTACTGGTAGTTCGTGTCTGTCTCCTTCACCAAACCTCTTTATTAATCAGTGACCGTACATTACGTGTTCCTGATAAGCCCCATCATTAAATTATGTGAAGATAACATTAACGAGTAAAAGTATACCAAAATGAGCATGTTTACAGATCAGTAAAAGTAAACGGACAACTTATCAAAATAAATGCACCATTTTTATGACATCTTTACCATTAACATTATGCAGTTATGAATACCGCTTACATTATTAAATAACAGGTGGAATAAAAAGAATTATTTAGTGTTGTCTGAAGATCTAATTTCCTGGAGACATTAATGTAAAATATAAAGTTTGTTACCTGCATCATTAACGTTAAGCAAAATAGACTAACGACGACATATTGCTTGACACAGTACAATCACTAGCACCATCATTGCCCGACTAATCGCCCAATAAACTGCATTACAGACAACATAGTTTTCGCCTGCAGGTTGCGTCATTGTAAATTACGAATTTGAGTACTATAAACTTTAAACAGAAAGAAACCTACGAAAGCGGTAACAACAGAAGTCCCTATGCTAGCTGATGTGCTATGCTAGTAATCAGAAACATGTTTTTGTGTAAAAACAAAAATATTCAAATCCGCTCCGAAATGGTCACCGCAACATCTACATCTGCGAAAACGTACTCCGCAAGTCTCCATGGCGGAGAGTGCCTTGTGCTACCTTTAGACATTCACTTTCCTGTTTTACTCAAAAATGAAGAGAAGGAAAAATGACTGTCTACGTGCTTCCGCACAAGCCCTGATTTTTCTTGTCTTCGCGGTCCTTAAGGTAAATATATGTTGGTGGCAGAAGGATCGTTCTTCAGTCTGACGCATACGCCGGTTCTTTCAACTTTTTCAATTTTGTTTGGCGGAAAGAACGTCTCATTCCCTACAGAGATTCCCATTTGAGTTAATGTAATACTCTCGTGCTGATCGAACCCATCGGTAACAAATCTAGCAGTTCACCTCTGAATGGCTTCGATGTGTTCCTTTAGTTTGAACTGTTGGGAATCCCAAAGACCCGACCAGAACTCAAGAATGAACCGATCTTACGTATTTATGGCAAGCTGTTATTCATCGCAGCAAACAGGAATTCTATGCGAGTCATCCTGTATCCTCCTACATTCACTCACAGGGCCAATTTCCCGTACACTACACATGCCAAGTAAGAAAAGAGAAAACTGCTCAAACTCCGTCCTTAAAAATGTACCGAGTTAGCCGAAGTTCGATCGTCCCATTTTCGAAGGCTGTTCAGGGATATTTTCGGGTACTTAGGTGTAAGGGGCCCATGTCTGCGGTAGCACGTAATGTAATTATGATTTATTCGGTTCGTTACTCAAATTACATTCGTTCTTGTGAAAACACCTTCACAACAGTGAGGAAGCCTATAATGTGCAATCACCAAAATGAACAACAAAAAAAGTATTATGTGTAGTTGCCGCCTTCATGGGAACAGCTCAGTAAAGAGGTGTCGCACCGCTGTTCCACTCCATTCAGTTAAATCGCACACGAGGTGAATATCGGCCAATTCCTCAGAAATCCAATCCATGACGCTATGTATGTTAACGTCCAATTAAGACTGGCAGAAAAACGAACCCGAGGCAGAACCGAGCAGCACCGAATCCAAGATTGAGGGCGAAGAGTAAAATGGGTATTAAAGTCATCAACAGCGAGTACCATGAGTGAATACAATACGTGTTTTTCCAGTGAAGATATTTGCAGTGCTGAACAAATATTTCCAGTGAAATGAAGATACAAAGATAAAATGGGGTTAGAAATAAATTGAAATGTAATTACTGTTTAACAAAGCACCGGAGACCAAATATACCGTATATCAAAATACTCAGAAAATGTCCCTCATCAACCCCCGAAGTTTTGTCGATGAAGTTTGATTTCACCCCGTATTTAATACATGTTGGAATATTACAACGCAACAATTATAAGTATCACAAACCTATCCAGATCAATAACTGAATCACAATCATATTCAGAGAAAAACGTCGGTTTTTGTCCAACTGTCACCAATTAATGCAATTGAGTAAATCTCACTATTAAGCCAGGAAGGTCCTATTACAAAAGCTGACATCGGTTTTTTGCGAATTAACCATACTATTACAACACATGGCATGCTTACCTAGTACACTGGCGCTGTTCATCCTGAAAAAAAATTAGTGGCATAGCTGCATCACACTCTTCTGACAAGCAGTAAATGACGTACAGATTTGGACTCGACCCGTCAAGCATTTCTTCATTTTCACTTAACGTAATTACTGAACACACATAAGAAATAATTCGTTATACGTTACATGGGCTACGTATGGCTGTGAAAAACGTTGGTTTTTAGTTAAACTTTTTTCTGTGTTGCCAGCTTTTAGGTCAGCCAAGTTAGTCGACTGTCTGTACAGTGAATAGTTCCATCCCTGAAGCGTGGTTGTGGAAGACCTGCAGAATATCCATCAATGGCTGCCGCAACCTACTCATTTCACTCAAAAGCTTTTCCAGCTATCAGTTTTTCGGATGTTAGAAGAGATGGAAGCCACAGATTGCCAAATCTGGTGGAAAAGAAGGACAAACCAACCAGTTGTACCTCCCATCTCCCAGTTTTCTGACAGCAAAGAAAGTACTTCCGTGATCAGGTATATTTTTATGATTTTCTCAAAACTAAACTGCATCCATTTCTGAAATTAATTTTCCGCTAAATGTATTTTTCGTACAAAAAAAATTGAAAATCTCTGTTCTTAGATAGAAGTGTTTTCTTCACTGTACAGTTCTTTATCAAGGGCTTTAAGGAAACCATTCTTCTGAAAAGTTTGATTCTTTCGCATGTTATAGTCTCATATTGTAGGATGATATTAAAATTGACATCTTTTCGTTATTGGTGATGGACATTATGATGTTTTGAAATTAATTAACCCATCGCTCATACCACGGAGAATCTACATTGAAGTCTACGGTCACCAATCACGGTACGTTTTGGTCGTCCACGTGAGGACAGCTTATCGAAATTATTTTCTAAGTTGAAAGAAGAGTTACATCTTTTATCAGTCTAGAGTAAATGGAATTTAGGTCTTTTAGGTATGTCGCAGAGTGCTGTGCTTGTAGCCCTTCTAACGCACCAGGGCTGGTTTACTGATATATCTTGTGTTTTTCTTTTGTTTATCCATTATGATACCCACTATTAAAGCTTACGTTGAATTAACTGTTGCTTTATTTTTATTCTGGAGTTAACTAGAAGCATCAACAAAACTTGCTTTTATGTGCCAGTCATTCCATCACATGACCTGGAATCTGGAAATTTTATTCGGGAAAGAATGTCCGAAAATTATTACTGTTAATGAGAAATTACAGATATTCACATCTAATGTAAGTTCTATTCATCTATTAACAGAATAACCTTTGTTTACATCGTAGAAAACTTCCTTGCGTTAATCTGAGTTAATTTGTTACTTCGTGACATTGGCCTATATGAGTAAACGCTCGTGCTTTGGCAGTTATTCGTCTACAGTCATACTTACAACCGTAAGTATGGAAATTACATTTGGTCGAACATAGCAACGTCTAAATCTTCACCTCAAACTGTAGTGTGATAGCACCGTTACTGTTTTCAATGCATATGAATGATCTCGCAGAAACCGTAGGAACCTCTTTAAGATTGTTCGCAGATAACGCGGTTGTCTATAAGAAAATAGCAAAGCCAGAAGACAGTATCAATTTGCAGAATAAAGTACATAGGATTAATGAACGGTGCAGGCTCTGGCCGTTGACCCTGAATGTAAATAAATGTAACATATTGCGCATACATACGAAAAGAAATCCACTAACGCACAACTACAATATCGATGACAAAACGCTGGAAACTGTATCTACCCTAAAACATCTTCAAGTAACAATTCAGAGCGGCCTTAAGTGGAATGACCACGTAAAACAAATACACTACTGGCCATTAAAATTGTTGCACCAAGAAGAAATTCAGATGATAAACGGGTATTCATTGGACAAATATATTATACTAGAACTGACATCTGATTACATTTGCACGCAATTTGGGTGCATAGATCCTGAGAAATCAATACCCAGAACAACCACCTCTGGCCGTAATAACGGCCTTGAGACGCCTGGGCATTGAGTCAAACACAGCTTGGATGGCGTGTACAGGACAGCTGCCCTGAAGCTTCAACACGATACCACAGTTCATCAAGTGTAGTGACTGGCGTATTGCGACGAGCCAGTTGCTTGGCCACCATTGACCATTGGTGAGAGACCTGGAGAATGTGCTGGCCAGGGCAGCAGTCGAACATTTTCTGTATCCAGAGAGGCCCGTACAGGACCTCCAACATGCGATCGTGCATTATCCTGCTGAAATGTAGGGTTTCGCAGGGATCGAATGAAGGGTAGAGCCACGGGTCGTAACACATCTGAAATGTAACGTCCACTGTTCAAAGTGCCGTCAATGCGCCCCATACCATCACGCCGGGTGATACGCCAGTATAGCGATGACGAATACACACTCCCAATTTGCGTTCACCGCGATGTCGCCAAACACGGATGCGACCATCATGATGCTGTAAACAGAACCTGGATTCATCCGAAAAAATGACGTTTTGCGATTCGTGCACCCAGGTTCGTCGTTGAGTACACCATCGCAGGCGCTCCTGTCTGTGATGCAGTGTCAAGGGTAACCGCAGCCGTGTTCTCCGAGCTGATAGTGCATGCTGCTGCAAACGTCGTCGAAGTGTTCGTGCAGATGGTTGTTGTCTTGCAGACGTCCCAATCTGTTGACTCAGGGATCGAGACGTGGCGGCACGGTCCGTTACATCCATGCGGATGAGATGCCTGTCATCTCGACTGCTAGAGATACGAGACCGTTGCGATCCTGCACGGCATTCCGTATTACCCTCCTGAACCCACCGGTTCTATATTCTGCTAACAGTCATTGGATCTCGACCAACGCGAGCAGCAATGTCACAATACGATAAACCGCAATCGCGATAGGCTACAATCCGACCTTTATCAAGGTCGGAAACGTGATGAAGCGCATTTCTCCTCCTTACACGAGGCATCACGACAACGTTGCACCAGGCAACGCCGGTCAACTGCTGTTTGTGTATGAGAAATCGGTTGGAAACTTTCCTCATGTCAATACGTTGTATGTGTCGCCACCGGCGCCAACCTTGTCCGAATGCTCTGAAAAGCTAATCATTTGCATATCACAGCATCTTCTTCGTGTCGGTTAAATTTAGAGTCTGTAGCGCGTCATCCTCGTGGTGTAGCAATTTTAATGGCCAGTAGTGTAGTAGAAAAAGAAGATGCCAGACTGTGATACATAGGAAGAATCTTAAGGAAATATAACTCATCCACCAAAGAAGTGGCTTACAAGGCGCATGTTAGACCGGTAATGACGTATTGTTCATCAGTCTGGGGCCCTTACTAGGCAGGACTCATAGAAGGCAGAGAAGATCCAACGAAGAACGGCGCGTTTCGTTGTGGGATCGTTTGGTCGGCGCGAGAGCGTTACAGAGCTGCTCAACAAAAACACAAGTGTCAGACATTACAAGAGAGATGTTGCTCATGAGGGAGAGGTTTACTGCTGAAATTTCGAGAAAATACTTTACGGGAAGAGTCGGACAACGTATTACGTTCTCCCCGATACATCTCGCGAAATGGCCACGATGATAAAATTCCAGTAAGTAGAGCTACTACAGAGGCTTGCCGACAATCATTCTTTCCACACGCCGTTCGAGAGTGGAAGAAGAAGGGGGGAGGGGGGGGGGGATCAGTTAGCGATACCAGAAGTACCTTTCGCCACATATCAAAAGGTGGGTTGCGGAATATTGATGTATATATAGAGTACTGATGTAGATATATGTTTTAAGGTTGCGAAATTCAAAATACTGTCCGTAGTTCAATAGCCACAACCGGTTCTAAAAGTATATAAAGCCATTTAGCATGTCCAAATTACTGAACTTCAGCTAACACATTTGTCAACTTTAGGACCCATCTCTTTAGACATCAGCAGCAAAGACATGATTTACTGTCTAAATTACTAATCGTAAACATCTATTACGTCACTGTTCTATAGTAAATGAACGATGTGACAATAATACTGTTACGTATCCAATTACAAATTACGCACAACATGTTGCCCGTAAAAGACATATCGCAAACAGGTGGTGTTTTCACTGTACAGTCTGTTAAGAGCGTGGTCGGCATTACACACAGATGATATAAGATATCGCCTTAGTTCTTTCACAACGCAAGAGAGGGAATCTTTGTCCTTCATCCAATATCATAATTTATTAGTTTACTTTGAATTCTTGACTGAGATACACAAGAAGAGACATGAGTGCAGCTTACGTGTCGTGTTTATCAAAGATTCTTGTTGCCGACTGCCAAACGTGGTTCATCGACAAAAATGAAGGCTGGATACTGCAGGAGGACAATAAAGCACTGCAGCAGGCGTTGTAGCGACAGGAAAATAGAAGAAAGATGTGCAAATACTGGATTGGCCTCGCAGTCGCCTGACGATAATCGTGTTGAAAATGTATGGTCTTCGATCAGAAAGAAGTTACAAGCAAAAAGGATTTTCACTTTCAAACAGCAGTCCATGGCAATTCGACATATAATTCGACACATTTGGAGGTCTCTTCCACGTGAATAAGTGGAAAACTTGGTTTCAACCATGCCTCGCAGATGCCAAGCAATTATCGACACTGCGGGTGACTAGTTATGTACTTGCATTTTCTTTTGTTCATATATGATGTATGTATATGTTTTAGTTTGTTGTCAAATACATTTTTGCACCGATCAACCAGATCACGATCTTACTTAACAGACAGTAACACAATTCACGTAAATGCTTTGAGGATGTAATATACCTTCTCGTACTTATTTTACTGATTCTAATAAAACAGAACCAAATTATTTCAGGTCTTGTAGGACAAGGATCGTCCGCAAATTTAGTAAGAATAATGCAGACTTTGTATGACTTAACATACGTTCAATTTTTAAATGGAATCACGCAACCTGAAATAACCCCCTCTTCGACTTAGACAAGGGTACTCAATATACTCATTATAGATTTTCACTGTGTCGTAAATAAATGAAGAAAATTATTACCAAAAGGCTTCCGAATAAATAACGCTACTTTTGACGCAATGCTCTTTGCAAACGAATAAGTGAATTAGCTGGAATGGAAATGATCTACAATGGGGCTGTAGCTGCTAGTGAAAGTAGCTAATAAACACAATTCAAATATTTCCAAATCAAAAACAAAAGAGATGGAATTCAGTAGCATTTAGGATCAAACTATGGCAAACTATGTCACAAGTGAAAAAATTCTTTCGTATTGGGTGTGATATTACTTATCTGTCAAGTGATAATGTAAGTAAGAACCTACAGAAATTCCGATAGGCATTTGACACAATAAAACGCATTTTAAAAGTAGCAGAGAGATGCCTTGCTTGAACTATGTAAAATGATGTTAGTATCAACATTATTGTATGGATGTCACTGATGGACACTTAGTAAACAATGTATCAAAGGGATAGATAGTACAGAGATAGATTTTGGTTTGCAGTGGCTGGCTACATGGTACTTGATGTGGAAGAAATGGAGACAGCGGGGAAGATTAATATATATTTAAACCGAATGACGAAATATTGGAGTACGGGAGCAAATGGAAAGAGTAGTTATATTACGTAACGGCTAAAACGTTCACTCCGTCACTCTCAACCCATTGCAGGTTGCCTATCTAACCGCTTCCAGGAGTAACAAAAATCTGCCGCGCGGGATTAGCCGAGCGGCCTCAGGCGCTGCAGTCAGGGACTGTGCGGGTGGTCCCAGCGGAGGTTCGAGTCCTCCCTCAGGCATTGGTGTGTGTGTTTGTCCTTAGGATAATTTAGGTTAAGTAGTGTGTAAGCTTAGGGACTGATGATCTTAGCAGTTAAGTCCCATAAGATTTCACACACATCCGAACATTTTCGAATAAAAAATCTGATTTCTGTATTTCATATAATAATTATTGACCAAATTTAAAAATTTAAAGTGCTATCAGACTCCACTCATCGTGTTTTTGTTGTTGGTTTGATGCACACTACTACATCCTGTGCAAGCCGCTTCATCTCCGAGTAACTACCGCAACCTACATCCTTCTGCATCTGCTTACTGTATTCATCTCTTGGTCTCCCTCAACTAGCTTTATCCTCCACGTTTCCATCCAGTACGAAAATGGTGATGCCTTGATGCCTCAGAATGTGTCCTACCAACCGATACTTTCTTCTGCTTAGGATGTGCCACAAATTTCTTTTCTCTCCAATTATATTCAGTGACCCCTCATTAGTTACGTGATCTGCCCGTCTAGTCTTCAGCATTGTTCTGTAGTACCACATTTCAAAAGCTTCTCTTCTTTTCTAAACTCTTTATCGTCCCTGTTTCACTTCCAAACATGACTACACTCCATACAAATACTTTCAGAAAAGGCTTCCTGACTCTTAAATCTATACTGGATATTAACAGATTTCGGCTGCTAAGGAAAGCTTTCCTTGATGTTGCCAGTCTACATATTCTATCCTCTCTACTTAGACCATTGTCAGTTATTTTGCTGCCCAAAAGGCAAAACTCATCTACTAATTTGTCTCATTTCCTAATCTAATTCCCTCAACATTACCCGATTTAATTCAACTACATTCCATTATCCTCGTTCTGGCCTTCGTTGATGGTCATCTTATATCCTCTTTTCAAGACACTGTCCGTTCCGTTCAGCTGCTCTTCCAAGTCCTTTGCTGTCTCTGACAGAATTACAATGCCATCGGCGAACCTCAAAGTTTTTATTTCTTCTTCCTGGACTTTAATTCCTACTCCAAATTTTTATTTTGTTTCCTTTACTGCTTGCTCAATATACAGATTGAATAACATCGGGGATAGGCTACAGTCCTGTCTATCTCCCTTCTCAACCACCGCTACTCTTTCTTACCCCTCGACTCATAACTGCCACCTGGTTTCTGTACAAATTGTAAGTAAGCCTTTCGCTCCCTGTATTTCACCCTTGCCACTGTTAGAATTTGAAAAGAGTATTCCAGTCAACATTGTCTAACGCTTCCTCTACGTTGACAAATGCTATAAATGTAGGTTTGCCTTTCATTAACCTATCTTCTATGAGAAGTCGTAGGGACTGTATTGCCTCGCGTGTTCCTACATTTCTCCGGAGTCCAAACTGATCTTCGCCGAGGTCGGTTTCTACGGTTTTTTCATTCTTCTGTATGGAACTAGTGTTAGAGTTTGCAAACGTGACTTATTAAACTGATAGTTTGTTAATTTTCACACGTTTGTCAGCATCTGCTTTCTTTGGAGCTGGAATTATTATATTCTTCTTGAAGCTGGGGGTTTTTCGTCTGTCTCATACATATTGCTCACCAGATGGAAGAGGTTTGTCACGGCTGGCTCTCCCAAGGCTATCTGCAGTTCTAAAGGAATGTTGTCTACTGCCGGGACCAAGTTTAGACCTAGGTCTTCCAGTGCTCTGTCAAATTCTTCACGCAATATTTTATATCCCATCTCATCTTCACCGAGCGAGATGGCGCAATGGTTAGCACACTGGACTCGCATTCGGGAGGACCACGGTTCAATCCCGCGTCCAGCCATCCTGATTTAGGTTTTCCTTGAAATCCCTAAATCGCTCCTGGCAAATACCGGGATGGTTCCTTTGAAAGGGCACGGCCGACTTCCTTCCCCATCCTTCCCTAATCCCATGAGACCGACAATCTCGCTGTTTGGTCTCATCCCCAAAACAACCCCCCCCCCCCCCGGCCCAACCCATCTCGTCTTCACCTACGACCTCTTCCATTTCCATAATATTGGAATATTGGCCTGTAGTACAACTCCCTTGTTTAGGCCCTCTATATACTCCAATCTGCCTGATTTCCTTACCTTGCTTAGTACTGGTTACCGTCTGGGCTCTTGATATTCATAAAGGTGGTTCCCTTTTCTCCAAGAGTCTTTTTAATTTTCCTGTAGGTGGTATCTATCTTTCCCTTTGTGACACATGCTTCTAAGTTCTTACATTTGTCCTCCCTGCTTAAGGATTTTGCACTTCCCGTCAACCTCATTTTTTAGATGTTTGTGATCCGTTTCGCCAACTACATTTACTGTATTTTTATATTTTCTCCTTAAATCAATTAAATTCAATATCTCTTCTGTTATCCAAGGATTCTTACTAGCCCTCGTGTTTTTACCTACATGATCCTCTGCTGCCTTCGCTATTTCACCTCTCAAAGTTACCCATTCTCTTTCTACCGTATTACTTTCCCCCGTTGTTATCAGTCGTTCCCTTGAAAATAAGATGGACTGATAAGGTAAGAAATGAGGAGGTTCTCCGCAGAATCAGCGAGGTAAGGAGCATGAGGAAAACACCGAGAAGAAGAAGGGACAGGGTGATAGGAAACTTGTTAAAACTTAAGGGAATAATTCCATGTTACTAGAAGGAGACGTAGATGGTACAAACTGTAGGAGAAGACAGAGACTGGAATACATCCAGAAAATAATGGAGGCGAAGATTGCAAGTGCTATTCTGAGAAGAAGAGGCCGACAAAGGAGATGAAATCGTGTCGAGCTGCGTCAAACCAGTCAGGAGTCTGACGATTTAAAAACAAATGACTAAGCAGTGAAGTAAACCAAATAAAAAATGGAAAGGAAATTAAAGTATAGGGAAACGAAATATAAACTTTGAAGTTGCCGATGGCATTGTAATACCGCAAAGTATTTGGAAAATCAGTTGATCGAAATGTTTAGTGTCTTGAATGAAATTATAAGATGAATATCAAAAAATTTTAAACACTGACTGTGGAATGTAGTCGAATTAAATCAGGCGAAGGAATTAGATTATGAAATGAGAGATTAAAAATATCAGATGTGTTTAGCTACTCGGGCAGCAAAGTGACTTATGATGGCCGAAGAAGAGAGGATAAAAAATGAAGAATGGGAACAGTAAGCATAGCATTTCTAGATAAGAGAAATTTGCTAATACTAATACAAATTTATGTGCAAGGAATCCTTTCCTCAAGGTATTTGTCTGGGGTGTGTGCCTTGTACAGAAGTGATATGTGGACGATGAACAATTGAGACGAAAAGAGAATTTATATGTGATACTACAGATGAATGCTGAATATTAGACAGGTAGATCGAATGACTAACGAGGAGGTACTAATCTGACAGGAGAAAATAAATGTAGGGCACAACTCGACTAAAAGATGGAATCGGTTGATGAGATGCATCAAATGGTTCAAATTGCTCTGAGCACTATGGGACTTAACATCTGAGGTCATCAGTCCCCTAGAACTTGAAACTACTTAAACCTAACTAACCTAAGGACATCACACACATCCATGCGCGAGGCAGGATTCGAACCTGCGACCGTAGCGGTCGCGCGGTTCCAGGCTGAAGAGCCTCGAACCGCTCGGCCACACCGGCCGGCTAAGAAGCATCCTGAGGCACGAAGGCATAGTTAATTTGGTAACAAGGTGTAGGGGGTCAAAGTTGAAAAGGGAGACTTAGATCTGAATACATTAAGCAGACTCAAATGTATATAGATGGTTTTAGTTATTTAGATGTTAAGAGATTTGCACAGGATAGACTATCGTGGATAGCTGCATCTAACCAGTCTTCGGACTGAAGACCATAACAACAAAACGGCTGGACTGGAATTTGGACGCTGTTGCTACCCGTTAGAAACTGAATGAAGAATTTCTTGAACCAAACAGAGAGAAAGACACCGCACCTGGTGACGAGCTAGGACGCAAACATGCCATACAATAGAAAATTAAAAGGCAGCATGTGCGAGGGTATGTGGTACAGTATAAGAATTAACAGATTAATTGAATACGATATATTTCGATTCCGTACGAATATGCGAATGGTTTGACATCCTTTATCAGCCACAGTACGCTGGTCGCCGAGATGACACGACAACATCGAAACTGCTTGCTTGCACAGCTCTGTCTGACACAGCGCGAACGCTGAAAGATAGGCTACCTGGTGTGTCGCTAGGTTGGTACGGTTGCCTCCCTGCAGGCGGCAGTGCTCTCTACAAGGGCCTGAGTCAGTAATGGGAAAACCGACAGACGAGAAGCTATCGACACATTGTCTCCAGAATTGATACCGACATTTCGAACACTACACTGGAAAACAAGACTTTCCGGTTTGACACTTTAGATCGCCTCGTGTCGGCAGCTCTCGAAGTGAGTACGAGAAAAATTGTTGATAATGCCCATAAAAGTTTTCGATATTATATTTTGTTCCGTTTGTTTCCAGCAGCATCTCACAACTGGAATTCAGCCAAAGGCTGTAGCTTTAGTTTTTTATGCATAATATAGTGTTGCATTGAAAGAAATATTTGAAAACAAAAACAAAACAATATTGGATCACACGAAATGCTTGTAATATTTGCAGCAACATAATCCTGCAGAATCTAGAGGCTGGACAATACCCATTCGAGAGCCGCTGCTTCATTAAAGCGTTTGGTACTCCTAGCGGCCAAGCTGTATTTGTAAAATTTCGTGGTGCTCGGATGTATATTCGATTTCTTGTCGTTCTCAAGAGCAGAGTTCTCCGTTCGCTTAAGTTCTCGACTCCTCGCTTCAGTCATTTTTGACACAAGGTTTGTATAACATGGGATAAATGCGTCAATGTGCGTTTAGATTATGCCGAAAAATAATATAGGGTAAAAGGTGCACTTATGTAGTAACATAAATATATCATTTAAATATTACAAAAATAAAATCTAAACGACGATGGGAAAACATATTGTGCGAAACATGTATCATCAAATTCAAGTATACTACCGTATGTCAGTCGTGGCTGAGAAGCCCAGAGAGGATATATGAGTTCCTAACTAGAAAGTCTTTTCTTTATTCGCATTTCCATTTGTTCTGGAAATCGTGAGTGTGACGAGTGTTTATTGTCAACACATGCAGTCGCAACACTCTCGCTAAGCTTTCTCATACACTGTGGCAGCCGCGCGTCAAGTGCCCAGTCAACCACTCTATTGAATACGATAGCCAACAGGACCCTTTAGTGACGATCCCCTTGTGACGTACAAACATTTGATGAATATTAATCTTCCTTTCTAGGAGCAAGCTCCACAATAATGTAGAATTTTGTTCGCTATAATTTTAACCAAACAAATTTATGAATGTGGAAAATTTTAAAAAAAGAACTGGTTTGGAAAGCAGGATCTACATTACTTAAAATAGCCTGCGAATTAAGCCACAGTAATTCCTGCTGAAGAAAAAACTGCCACAAAGACGTGACAACAAAACGTCAAAAGCTATATAACTTTTTCCGGACACATAAGAAATAAATTCCACAATTAATGCTACATTAGAATCAGAAACCTCAGAACCTTCAACCTGTCTTTAGAAACTAAGTAATTAGATTAAATAAAAGTAGCATCACCTATAATCGGATTTCGACCAATTGTGTCGACATCATACAAATAAACCTGCGCATAATATGGTGAAAGACCATACGTAGAACACACTTGAGCTGATCTATTATAAAAAATGTTGTGTATCTCAAAGTGGTACACTCCACATAAAGCTGTGTCTAAAATTCTAGCCTCAGAAATGACTACAACAGATGTTGCATTGTTGCAGTGAATATTACTGGAATACCTCTTTGATCTATCTTTAATTGTTCGCTTATTTGAAGCGAGTCCTTGAAAAAGACCGTTGAAAAACAATTTTTGTGTCAACGGTAACGTATTATCTTGCCCCTTACGACAACATACTGAGAATGCCGTTGTATCACGTAAAGTACCTCAGATGCGAAATGTTTTTTTTATTACGTTATCAGCATTCATCAAACCACAGTTATAACTATTACATTCAGCACACACATAAAAGTATCTTTCAAAACAACAACAGAATTATCATTATAAATGCCTACATTATTCCTATTACTTTGTCTACGCAAAAACAGTGTTCTTCTGAAACAAATGTAGTTTCCCCATAATAGGCGAAGTCGTATCTACTCAAAATAAAGACATTAAAAATTAGGAACGTGCTTAAAATTTTGTGATAACGGTGGCAAATGAACACAAAGTCAGACTCGCTTACTCTTAGACAAAAGTAAGCGAGAAAACGACGCCACGAAACAACGTTATGTACAATCCGTGTTGTACCGGAAGGCTTCATTACTATGATGTTTTGTTTTCCGCTGCTGGTAATATCCACTACCTAGCAGTTGTGGCAGTGTAGCCACCTGATAAACGTGGGTTACTGCAAATGAACCACATGTAGCTTTTAAATGAACGGCCGCAGAATGCGGGTTCAAGAAACGTTATTACTTCCGTCCGCCATTTTTACCATAGCACCTGAGCGGCTCGCAGGATGAAGATGGTAGCAGTGTGAGAGACAGAGGAATACTTTCCTCATGTGCGTATCGCTACATTCACATGGACTCCCAAAACTGGAGTTCGTAAACCGATTTCCCAATTCCGTTTTTGGTTGGTCATGTAAACACTCCAAAATCGATTCTCTAAATCCGCTTCTTCCTAGCCGTTTTCCATTTCCACAATGGATTTTCGATACCATGTAAACGCACAGTTGTTTCTGAAACTTACTTGGGCTGTCAGGTTACGACTTGTTTTAAAAAACGTAGGCTAATATAGACGCAGTGACTTTTTGTACAGTGAAGCAGAAGTAGAATTGTATTAAGCTGTCTACTTCTAATATTTAACTCAAGAAAAATAGCGACTGTGCCGACTAAATTAGAAACTGGAACAACTGATTTCCAGGCGCCATATTTGACTGGGCTATCCAATCTGCTTCAGGCCTTAACATGCAAAAGCGACAGCGAAAAACGTTTTCCGACGTACACACGTAAACGTAGTGTACATCTCCTTCCTTTTACCTCTTTTAATGGCTACGTACACATATGATTTTTTGTGTACATCTATGTGAAAATGCCTTTAGAATTATATATGTTTCCTTGGCGTCCTTATATAATGAATATTAAATATCACTATTTCACTTTTCGATGTTTACGTATTAATATAGCGATATTCCTGTAATGGAAAATCCAGTGAACTGTAAGAATGTGCAAATCCATAAACCGCGCAAAATTATAATGTGACAAGGAAAATGCCTCTGTCATAATAAGAACAAATGTCATAGAAACTAAGTGACGAAAGACAATACTATTCGAAAAACAATATTGTATCCAGGTACTTGAAAAAAATAAGGTTGGCTTATTTGGGCTGCTAATTTATTTACTTTCTATTTAATTTATGTCTGTTGCGAGCTTCTTTTTTGCTTTCAGATTATTCTCGGCACATTCTTGCTGGTCGTTATGTGATGACACAATCATTAACATATACTCCGCAACACAACTAAAGAATCACTTTTTCGAAACTCCGTAACAGTCTCCCATTGCGACGTAGAAGTTTGAAGTTTGGCTCAAAAATGACAACAACCTTCCTCTGTAATGATGCAAAATCTTGGCGCCCTGCGACGTCATCCTCGAGCTCGGCGACGCTTCAAGGTGTCGACACATGCGGAAAAAAGGTGTAAGGTGGGTTAATGATGTCACGTTGGCACCAAACTTCACCATAATTCTGCTCAATGCCACTGTGGACGTGTCACACAATAGGAAGGTCGTCACACGCCCTGCTATCTACATTCCACACCTTCTTTTGACGCCTTTGCGATGGATGTCAGAACCGAAAACATTTCAGACCCAGCTCCACTCATAGTCGACAGGGAAAGGCCTTAGGGGGTGTCACAAAGGGTCTCAATGAAACTACCACTTTCCTTGGAGCGCTGATTCCCACAAATGTCACAGTCAAAAACGACAGTCTGCAGTACGATGACCAACAGGCAGGCGGTCTTGACAATCTCTGACGCTGCTGACAACGCGCCGGACGGTTCAACCTTTCACTAAAGACGTAGCGGTGCTGCAGCCATACCGAACGCGATCGCACAAATTTTGGAGTGCAGTGCGACCGCAATTATTGCTCCGGTGTTCAGTGTAAAGTGACTAAGGACCTTTCAAAACCATTAGACTAAATTTGAACGTGATCCGAACCAGCATCGGGTGCTCATGCTTTTCCAGCCAACCTGTTTCGCGTCCTCCTATGGCGTGATCTTGAGAGAGGAGAGGGGGCTGCGAAATAACACGTATGGAACTAATCCCCCATTTGATTTTTCATGCATCGCATGTCTCAATACAAGTGCTCGTGTCGTTTCTGGCTGTCGGGATGGGACGGGTTTTCTGCGCGACAGACAGTTTTTTGTGGAGTTATCTTTCCCAAGATCGCTGCTGTTAATCACGTGCGCTGCCGAGTTGTCAGCAACGGCCTGTCCGCTAACAGACAATGACAACTCTGTGAATCCTGTGTCTTTGTTCCCACTACCAGATTATGACACCAATTCTGCCTTGTCATGTGCCACTTGCATCTGCGCAATTTGAGAATCGATAGCTTCTAGGTTTGGTCGTGACTGCGATTGATGCTGTCTTTTCCCACGACTTCAACTTTCTCGAAATCCACGGTGGATAGGTTCCAAGTTCCTGTAATCACATGATCGATTTTACCTTCTAACTCAGTCCATAACTTCATTGAGTCAAGTATCGATACTGTGAAAGATGATACCCGCTATTGCAATAATACCGCTTCTTGGACTCAAACACTGCGATTGGCTGTGCGCGTCCTATCAAGACTAACAGAAACTACGCACTTGTGTAATGACTGCACGGAACTCACCCAACTACAGTTTACAAGATTTTCTCGGATTTCACCTCATATTTTTACTAACGCACAGATGGTTAGAAATCTTTATATGTAAATGAATATCTAAATTCGCCGCCGAACTGAGTGCCCTTTTGATGTAGCTATTTAATCACAAAAATATCTTAAAGAAGAGGAGCTGTCCAGAAGGGTACTGCACTTCTCTGATGGTCTTACGGGAAAAACTGGAAATTTGTGGGAAGATATTATCGGACCAAACTACTGAGGTCATCGGTCCCTAAACTTACACATTACTTAATCTAACTTAAAGTAACTTACGCTAAGGACAGCACACACACCAAGGGAGGACTCGAACCTCCGACGGGGAGAGCCGCGCGAACCGAGACAAGGCGCCTAGCACCTCACGGCTACCCCGCAAGGCACTGTCTTACGGAAGGCTCATGTATTGTTGCTGTCGACCCCTGATTGCTGTTCACGTGATAACGACGTACGATGCAAGTAGACGCACCCCGCAGAAGTGCACAGTGTGATTCGTGCGGTAGCTATGAAGGGACGGATGATGCGAGAGTGCGTGTGAATTTATCAACGTTTGGGATAAATGTTGAGTGCGCAAGAAAGACGCGAGTGTTACAGACAAAATAATGAAACAAATACAGAAGTGGTGTCAATGTTCTTCAAAATGTCTAACATGATTAATCATTCTTATTTGTATTTTCTGCTACCAATCACTTTTATTTGCATAATGTTTGATTTAACACATTGCAACGCATTTCGAGCATGTTCAGCTGGTCTTCAGGTGTTTGTACATACAAGGAATTGTCACTTAAAAATAAAATGTCTTAAACTACATTAATATAGGACTTCTTGTTAATTGTTCGCTGTTGGAGTGGCTGTTTGGGTATTTGGAGGGTGGGGGAACACTTGTTTGCCACTTAATGTAATATTTGATACAATACAATACAATATCAAATATTGTATTAGGTGTGAACTGTTCAAATGTGTGTAGCTAAATTTGTGCATTGAATTATGTCGGAAAACAGAGCCAGAATAAATAGTGCAGTAGTGTAATGTCTCACAACAGCTCCGCCAGTATACTAATGATACAAACGAAACTTTGGGACGCCAAAATAGCTGTGGTGGCAATCAGCATAAACAACGAGACACAGCTCCATACCAGTGGAAGACATCACGGGACATCAATACCTGGTCAACCACTGGCCTCCCCCTCCTTCCAAATAACACAACAGCCACATCAACAGCCAACAATTAACGGAAAGTCCTATTTTACTTTAGTTCAAGACATTCTGTTTTTAAGTAACAACTTTTTGTGTGTATAAACGCCTGAAGATCAGCAGAACATGCTCGTAACGCGTTGCAATATGTTAAATTAAACATAATACAAATAAAAGTGACTGGTAGCAGAAAATTACAAATAAGTAATTATTCCACACAATCATGGTAACCAAACGTAATCAGTATGACCACAAGGAATTGTGATTAACCCAATTTGCGTAGTCGGTGCTAACTTTGTGTATTAATATTTGACGAGGAAAAGCAAAGTGAACGATAATAATTTACGTCTCAAAATGACTAATTAGGAGTTTCTTCTTCAACTTAATTATCTTCCCGCAAAATTGTATCTTGAAAGGAGCGACACTCTCAACTAGGGCTCGCCTCTTTGTTGCAGGTAAAAGAGGGTACTTTCTTGGCATGCTACGAAAAACCATCTCTTTAAGCGCGGTAAACAGATCACGAGATACTATTTAACCGCAGATTGTGGAGTTTAGCGCTCTAGAATAAATATTGCGTATCATAGATTCTATCACTGTCGTAACATTTCTTTTGACACTCAGGTTAGATCACACTAAAATAAAAGTACTGCGCAAATAAAAAGTAAAAAAGTATAACAGTTACGAGGCACTTCTTATACAACACAATAAACATTCATACGTGATGCAGCTTCATTGGAATCATTGTAGTAACAATTTCACATCGAAGTACTGCAGTCGTTATATTACTGTATTAATATTCATTGGGCAGGAATGAACAGAAACAATATGTCACCAACTTCTCGTCTCCTTGTCCTGGTGTTCAATTTTTTTTTTCACGGTTAAATTGGATTTGCACTAATTTTTGTGAACAAAACAAGCTGTGGAGATGGAATAATTTAACAGTAATTCAGTCATATATTTTACTTATCTTATTGGCTAGCTCCCAGATTCATTTGATGCTTCATTAAAACCTGTGAAGTATCTGACCCGACTTTTAATGTGTTTCATCAGGACTTGATTCCTGAAAAATGTGATACTTGCTTTGTCACCCGGTCGTGAAAGCCTTCATTCTGTGACCTGCTTTGTTTCTCAAAGAATACGATACAAATAACAGGGAAATTGGATGGTTTGGGACTTCACAATAGCGCTTTACTGCGAATAGAGTGTACCTCTCGATATGGGTAGCAGTTTGCTCCACGTGGCGTAATTGTGTTTTGCTTGTACAAACGCCGAATGGATACATGGTGCAGAGGAACGTACAGTCTTAGACAATAAAACTGACCGCCGGCCGACCGCCACAGAGACTAAGTCCGAGTCATTCACTTAAGGTGGCCAATAAAACTGACCGCCCCTGACAACTCTAAGTCCGGCCATATGCACAATCTGGCAACACTGTAAGATGTGGAAGTGTTAGGAGGAAGTGTTGTCTACTTCCGAGACGTTGTCGGACTACGTGAGCCCGTGGTCTAGTGGCAAGCGTCGTGCGTTCTAAGCCTATAGTCGCATGTTCGCGTCCAACTGTAATATTTTTTTTTTTTTTTTTACCACAGTCGGTCTAAAGTTATGAGTCTGACTGAACATCGAAGATAATTCGCTTAACATTCTACCCACCAGCAATAACAAGTATTCCAGAAACAATTCCGCAGGACAGCTCGTGGCTGCGTCGCAACATCTTACGCTCGAGCGTTTCCTCGCGCTGAAGCGGCTACCGGCCACCGGCCAGACGCCACCAGCCGCCTGAAATCCGGCGCCGCCCAGGTGAACGCGGCGCGACGCTGTCAGTGTGTGTATCAACTGTCATTTTCGAATTTGAAGTTCTAGTTATCATCTTGCAGTTAAGCATTGAAGTTTGCATACTTGAAAATCATGAACTACAGTTAAGCATTGTAAAATTGAGTCGCAAGTGGAAATAGGGGTAACATCTGCAACACAACGTTTACTTTTGGTATAACAGAGGGGTGAATGCAGAGGAGGCAGCTAGGAAGATTTGAATTGTGTATGGAGCGAGTGGTTCTGGGAAAAATACGCCAGAAAAAGATATTCTTGTTTCAACAAAGATTGTTCTGGCATGAATGATTTTCCACATTAAGGAAGTCTCGACTACTGATATATGTGATAGATTACCATTTTACCATCATGCGACATTTGCATTCAACAGGCAAAGTTCAGAAGTCTGGTGTAGGAGTACTGCATGCTCTAATTCCAAACAACAAAAATCAATGGAGTGACTATTATTGAACGTCATCAGGTCGCTCATTGAGTATTCGTACGCAGTACTGTTACTGGTGACGTGTTATGATGCCTTTATCGTTAACTTCCTAAGAAGAAATGAAAGGCTGAGCCCCTCCAAAACACATAAACTCGAGCAAAGAGTAGTGTGAACATAATATTTTATCGGGAGGACGACGGTTCAATCCCGTCTCCAACCATCCTGATTTAGGTTTTCCGTGGTTTCCCTAAATCGTTTCAGGCAAATGCCGGGATGGTTCCTTCGAAAGGGCACGGCCTCTTTCCTTCCCAATCCTTCCGTAACCCGGCTTGCGCTCTGTTTCTAATGGCCTCGTTGTCGACGGGACGTTAAACATTAACCACCACCACCACCATAATATTTTACATCTGATAGCTCAAAAACTGTGTTTTGGGCTACGAATTCTGCCCCAAGGGCAGTATGCAACACAGCTGGAAATTGTTGCCATCAACTGAGACACCTTTCGGTCTCAGCGTAAGAAAATCGAGCAACACAACTACATCACATGTGCTACTGCATGATAACGCACTTCTTGATTTGAGAAACAAAACTATCCAGGAGATTGTAATTAAAGTCGTCTCTCAGGCACTTGTAATGATAGAGAAGTCCTCTCTCAAGCACTTGTCCCTCTCGTCATATATTCGTAAAGATTTACCTTTCCCGCTCTTGATCGATCATTTCTAGACGAAAATACTCTTAAAACTACTCTGGTATAATGATATCGTTGGAACCAGTAGGTGTCTACTGGCGTAGAATTTGTAAACAACTTAAGCATTGTCAGATCGTTTTAGATATCGTGAAAGAAAATTCTTTTGCTGATTAATTTCTCTTTGATGATTACTGTTGCGTTTAGTAAACTAATGGAAAATTCAATTAAAATATTCACTGTACTAATACAAATTAAATTCAGCTTACTACAGAAACATCACGACGGCAGACTATCTTAATAAAGCATTAAGTATCTGTAAGACGATTGAGACTATTTTACTACGAATTAGTAGGACATTACCGACTTTTGACTTCGAAAAGATCCGTATTTACTTCATTTCCTGTATCATCCGCAATTATTATGAAAAGTGGCATTTCATAGATATAATTATGTATTCACAACAACAAAAAATATGTCGTCATTATGAATTTGGTAGTACCGTAAGGTTTTCGCTCTGACACTAAGGGTTACTGAAAGTAGCAAGGCGGGTTGTCTTACGATTCCCTTATTGCGTTTGTATCTGCCTGCTTGTAGCTCTGCTACAAAAGAATTAAAAATCTGGCTTTCAGCGAGTCTCGAAAGGCGAACGAAAGCAGCTTGCTCCTGGTAGCCAACCATGTTTCTTGGGAACAGGCTACTTCCTAAAGTGTGAAGACATTCTTTCGTGGTTGAATTGTTGGCAAATGTCAGTCAGACGTGTGCCGTTGGTCTAAGCGTTTCGGTGTGTTGAATTTGTACCAATGATTTTTCTACAGGTTTTTTCTGTCCCAAATTGAGAGTTGAAGTCTCCCATTAGTATTTTCACGTCATCTCGGTGAATTTTGCTCATAGTATTTTCGAGTGTGTTCCACAATTTTTCGACATTTTCGGTGTTTTCCTTATTTTCGATGTTGGTGGGGGCATGTGCATTTATGAGTGTATATTTTTTATAGGGGCTCTGAATGAGCATAGTCATTACTCGATTGTTGATGGGTGTGATTTCTTCGACAGAGTTGTTGATAGATCTGTGTTCGATAAATGCAATGCCGAAGATTGGTGCGAGTTTCGCTACCTTTTGTTGTATTTCGAAGATGCCGTGGTTTCCGTAATGAAAGTTTTAATTGCCAATTAATCGTGGTTCTTGAAGAGCAAGGATGAGAATTTTTTGGCGGACGATTTCTTTTGTGAGATTATTTAGGTTTCTTGTTTGGATCAATGTATCGATGTTTAGTTTTCAAATGAATGTTTTCTGCTTGTAGGGAAATTTGCCAGAGATCTTCGATATTCTCTGCCGTGCTAACCTGGACTGCCCAGAGTGCGAAAATCCAACTGCCGCCTATCGGTGGCCAAGTTGTGTACCACCTGGGGTAAAGTTAGCTTTGCTTGCATAGTTCATGTTTTCTTGTGTTTCATTGGTTTGGCCTGTGTGATACCAGGACCGGACAGGACCAGAGGGTGTTGAAGCCTTTGGAAGCAAATATTTTCAGCCAAGCTCATTGAGCTAACAGACGGTGACCAGAGCAGCGGTGATTTTCACTCAGATGTGTCTGGATTTTGGGTTCAACGGCTTGAGTAGCCGTTCAGGACTGTGTTAGTATTTGGTTCAGCACAAGTATTTGATTTCCTCAGTACCACCCATATGGGGGAGGGTTTCCCCTATCGGCCACACGGGAGTTTTATTATTATTATTATTGTCATTATATCAGCAAATCCGATATGGTGTATCTTCCCTCCACTGAAATGGATGTGTATTGTTCGATTCAGTACTTCCATCACATAAATATGGGTTATAATCACGTTACATTGCTGCTAGTAGACATATTTCTCACTTTTTCTTAGGCAGTTGCTAGCTGTTACTCCATCATAGGAATTTATGTGCGTAGCATTGTTGCAATACAGACGTTCAAATTATCCGATTTCTGTAATTTCATTTCGACACAAGATCGTCCTAATCGGATTCAGCCAGTCAGTCTTAATGTGGCTATCCGACTACGACTCTCGTCATATGATAGACTGGGTGAAGCACATTCTTAATCGGACTGTTGAATTCAGATCACTTATCTATGACAGGGAATGAATTCTTAAACACTGTGGAAAATAATAATCCAATGTGCTTATTACAAATACGTTATTTAAATATAAATATATGAACTAACGACATAAAAATGTATTTACAGGAGCGGAGACCCATCCATCATAGTAGAGCAGTGCGAGATTGGTTTCAGGGCCAAGAGAGGATAAAGCTGTTGCCGTTTGTTCCACGATCACCGAACATCAACCAGACAGAGAATATGTGGGCAGAGGTAACAAGGTCATTGCCATGTGTCCCTACAAATGCAAACGGCCTTTGGACGAATATAGAAAACGTATGGTGGGAAGTAAACCATCACGCTACACTGTCGACGACTTAATGAAATCAATTCCCCTACGCCCTCGAGAAATCTTACGTAATAATCGTGGGTGGGTTGGTTACTGAAAGTATACTCGTCCGCAACGCCCCTGTGGACAATTATCTGATAATCGGTCAAGCTTTGCTTTGTCGCAGCTCTTTAGCATACATCAAGTCCATTTACTTTCAGTCCCCTCCTTACAATTCTTGCAGTGCAAGGTAATTGAAAAATCTCATCCACTCGACGCCAACTGAAGAACTGACTGGTGCATGTGTTGTTCAACACACAGTAGTTGTCACCCTTACTGGAATCAATGACTGTTTGTGTGTGAGTGTGTGTGTTTTCGTGTTAACGCACGATGTGAATCAATACTATTAACATTAGAGAGACAACCAACAATAAATATTGCATCAAATATGACTGCAAAGTATTTTAATGCGATGGGAAGCTACAAACTGAATTTTTACCCATCCCACGTCCTGCGTATTACGTTAAGTAAGATGTATTAACTCCATAGTATCGTTAGCAGAGACAGGGCGCTCTTGTTGTCGAGGATCGCGAAAAGTGCAGCGATTAGCAGTGCCCAATGCCGCCGCGATTTGTTTATATTGGCTGAGCGTGGACACTGCAGAAGACGCTTCGCCCTAAACAGAAAGAAATCACCTTGGCTCTGACTGCAGTGAGCGGATATCACTGCCTGCGTGTTCATATAGTAACCAACGTGAGACTCTACTCACAGGTGCCATGGAGCAATTGCAACGGGTATCATGTCATTAGTCATTAGGATATTAACCAGTGATGAAACGACTACTCTATTTGAATCCCAAGACAATAGGAACCTTCTCACAAAGGAATGTGAGGTGATATCAAAATTTATCCAACATACAAAAATTAACTGCAGGGCTTTCATGTATGCAGTAATAGCACACAAGGAAATATTATGTCTTGGAAGCGTATAATTCATTTCCTCTTCTCATATTAACGCCCTTGTTTTGATATGAAGTGAGAAAATAAACACGAAAAACTAAAGTTCCTGAGAAGCATATAAGTAATTTCCTCTTCTCATATCACAACTTTTGTTTTAGTATGAAATAAAAAAATAAACAGTTTAGAGTTCTGAAGCATAATATGACACCAGATTCTTATCGTAGGCGCTATCGGAAACGCCAAAAGCAGGGAGCTGTCCATTCTTTTGTCCAACAGTCTGTTTCCTTTCATGTATTTATTACTCCCGCTAGGAGATTCTTATTTAAGGACTTGTGGGCATCAAGTTCTTCAGCAGAACAAGCCTTATGTTATTGTGCTAATTACGATATGGAAAAAATGCAACAAAGACGAGTTCCGCTAGAGCAGTGAGGATATTTGCTCATGTGTGTATTCAGCAATGACTGCCAGCTGCCACAACACTTCACAGAATCCTTGCGGCAGGCAACACAACTGTGCGTGCACTTCAGACTTCATTCAGTGAGACGTCAGGAGATGGATGAAAACGTCAAATTAACGTCGCTTTCCGAGTCGTATTCAATCCAGAATGAGGTGTTCTAGCAATTCCACTTTTATGATTCCCATATGAGTATTTCGATAGCCAAAAGAACCCGTTAGTGTGAAACTATCGGGAACTGCATTATATCAAACTGCAAGAACTTGAGACAATACGTGGACTCTTCTCTTCGCTGGGTGACCTATTACTGTTATTTAGCATTCTCTCTGTCCTAGTGTGAATCGCGTCTGGTGAATACGCTTTCGAGGTTTCGATCCGATTAAGATAGTAAAACGCAAATAATTGTCGCAGTTATTAATATATGACATTTAGTTTGCATTCAGTGCATCGATGTGTTACAAGTAATCGCACTCTAGCCTCTAAACCCGGTTACAGAAATGCGAATAAGGCTCATGGGCATATAATGAGGATCTTGCGGCCCTTGCCACCCGCAACTTTGAGATGAAGCTATAGTCACTTCCGAAGTCACTCACAGAACATATCAGCTGGTATCCTTCCTGGCACTATAATTGAAACTTGGCAACAGCGCAGAATATGTTTGGCAACTCTGTGACCGACGAGTTACTACCTTGATGGCACAAAACTATTCTGCTAAATTCACATGATATTATCGTGTCATTTCAATTGAATACCGTAAGTGATTTTCTCTTGAGACTTGACATAAGGATATCAGTTACTGCTTTTGAGTCAACGAAAGTGGTTCCTCACGGGAAATACAACTACTCTCGTCTCTTATTTTGCGATTTATTTGCCATAGCGTCTACTGAGCCAGTAAGCACATCAAAGACCCCCCACCTGTTCGCTAGCTCGTAGGTAGCGTGCTTGCCTGTCAGGTGCACGCTGCCTTTGTTCGCCTTTCGAGACTCGCTGAATGCAAGATTTTTAATTCTTTTGTAGCAGAACTACAAACAGGCAGATACGAATTCAATGACGGAATGGTAAGACAATGCTCTAGCAAAATTCCTCTTGCTACTTTTAGTAACCCTTAGGGTCAAAGCGAAAAACCTTACGGTACTGCCAAATCCATAATGCCACTTTTATTTTCTGCCGACTTACTTTTTTGTTGTTGTGAATACGTAATTTTATCTATGAACTGCCACATTTTCATAATACTTACGAAGCAAATCATGTGAGGTAATACTTCACCAACTTGGGAAGGTGGAAAAAGCACTACCCTTTCTGGATGCTGTCTGTATCTTCCTGGATGTCGAGGGGGTTCTAGTAATACGACCTTCGAGTAAATGGTTAGAGATGAAGAACCTAGTGGTGAATGAACTCATAGATGAGCTGAATGCGAGAGACTACTCTTGAAAAGAATAAGTAGACGATTTATTCACAGTAAGACTTAGAAAATTTGATAGTATTGTTAAACCTATGTGCACTGAACATTGTGAAAAAGTATTTAAAGACAAGCCGCACGAAAATTGGTGTAGTATTATTTATGGGGAAGCATGTCCAGCACATATACTGAAAAATTATGTTTCTCGATGAAACTTTAGAGATGGCTGTAGTGTATCTAGAGGTAGCACTGGATGGAAAACTATTATGAACACCTCACATAATGAATATATTCCACTGCGAAAGATAATCTTATAAGCACTAGAAGCTGCTGTAGGGTAAACTGGGGTCTAAACCCAGTACGTACTGGATATACACCTCTGCAAAAATACCAATGATAATTTATTGTCATATAATATGAACAAAGTCGAACAGAAGGTGGCTGCTAGGAAGTCTGGCAAAGTGCAGAGACTGGCCTGCTTTCACAAACACACGGAATTATCAGGACATCCACTCTTGGGATGTATATTAGGCTAGACATGCCCGCCTTACACCTGTGGCTTAAAATGGAGGCCGCAGCAGGGACATAAAGGCTAAATATTGTAAATAACTGGATATAGTTAGAATATACGGAATCCCAAATCAGTATGGCGATGGCTGGGGAAATGCCGACTAACTGTACAATAACCTCTAGCTGTTTCAATAAACCTTGCCATGTAACAGTTGGAAGCAGGGAGCAGTGAAAGAACGAAACACTACACCGTTCAGGAGACATAATATAGTGGTTTACTGACAGGTCGAAAACAGATGAAAGTACCGGGTCTGGTGTACTACCTAGAATCTCTTTAGGGAAGATGGCCACAGTATTACATGACATCTTTTATCACCATGTGCACGGAGGAGAATTAGAGTAGACCCTGCAAAAATCGTAGCATCTACTTTTATTCAGACAGCCAAGCAGCTCTGAAATCCCTATCAGCCCCTGCGACCGAAGGTCGTTGCAGAATGCCATGAAGCATTTTCTTTTGGACATGGCCGAAAGAACAGACACCACACATATATCCATATTCAGAGTGTTTCAGGAACAATATTAGATATTTTAGCAGGTTGGAGTACAGACGAATTGCATAAAAAAATTCCATATAAATGCGTCCACTTTTTATTGTGTACAGAGATACAGCTGTTAGTACGTAACCCTAACAAACTCAAAGCAAAGGCAACGAGGACATTCAAAGTTGATTTTCAAAAATTCCCTCACCAACTTCAATGCACATTTGACTTCTCTTGATAACACCACGTGTAGGTCGTCTTTGCGTTCTTTTACCAGGGCTGCACTATTCATAATCCGAACGATCAGATTGGTTCTTGGGTTTACTTTGTCTTTGTATACTTCGCCTTTAACCATCCCCGCAGGCAAAAATCGAAAGAGAGAAGGCCTGGGGACCATGAAGGACAAGAAAAGTGCCCATATCTACTGATCCATCTTGCAGGAAATGTTAGGTTTGGATAATGTGTTACCTGACGACTGGAATGTGCAGGAGCCCCGTCATGCTGGAGGAACATACGCATTCTTGTAGCCAAATGAACCTCTTCCAGTGACGCTGGAAGCTCATTTTCAAGGAAGTGTAGACAACTGGGTCCTGTAAGGACCAACATACGAAACGAAAATGCATTGAACCCAGCTATCTGTATGTTCAATATAAATTGGACGCATGTTATATGTCATTATTTCAACAATTTGTCTACACTACTGTCTCCTAGAATATTTACTATTCCTCCTGCAACATCCTGTATAATTATTTGGGTCTCCACGGGTCATCGAAAGTTTTCAGTGCTAGACGTACGACATCGTCCGACCTTCGGGGGAATACAGTGTGGACGCAAGCTAGTGGATCAATGACCGGGGGGTACCGCGAATGTGGTATGCGACAAAAATGGAAATTCGCGTCTGACGAGGAGCGTGTGTAGATAGGTGCTGCAGAGACGTTGACTGCTGTCTCATCATAGTGTCCACCGTCGGAGGTTCGAATCCTCCCTCCGACATGGGTGTGTGTGTTGTCCATAGCGTAAATTAGTTTAAGTTAGATTAAGTAATGTGTAAGCTTAGGGACCGATGACTTAAGCAGCTTGGTCTCATAGGTTCTTACCACAAATTTACAAAATTTTCATACCAAAATACTGCATCTCGGTTCTTACAATAGTGCAATAGATGCGCACTAGTTAGATGTAACTGAAGAGAGTCTCCAACTCCGACTGAGGTTAAGGGCGAATCCCAAGCGCATGGCCACTAACAATTGGGAGCGGAATGTCAGACGAACCTTGTTGAAGGACCATGACAGGACCGGATCTTCGACCCCTGCCCTCTTTGCCTCCGCCTACCTGGTGCTGAAAGTCTTCTCAAACATAAAAAAAAAAAAAATAGTCCAGTGATCAGAACGTCTGTCTAGAAAGCAGGAGGTCTGGGTTCGAAGCCCAGTCGATCACAAACTTTCATCTGCCGTCGTTGCTGTATTTCAACGCGCTGTGACAGTGTGGTCGTCGGTCCTTCGATATTTAAGATGCAATTGTTTTTTGAGGCAATTGTCTTGCCATTAATGTAACAGGACTTCAACGGCATCCAACCCTTAGTCATACCTTTGTGCCGGCGTTAACCCATGACATATACATGCGAATTAGATTGTAGTTCATATTTAGTCAAATAACGAATGATCAGTATACAAGTATGCAGGCCGGGGTGACCGAGCGGTTCCAGGCGCTACAGTCTGGAACCGCGGGACCGCTACGGTCGCAGGTTCGAATCCTGTCTCGGGCATGGATGTGTCTGGTGTCCTTAGGTTAGTTAGGTTTAGGAAGTTCTAAGTTCTAGCGGACTGATAACCTCAGAAGTTAAGTCCCATAGCGCTCAGAGCCATTTGAACCATTTCTGAAGTATACGAGTATTTACGCACAGTACAAGCAGGATTGCAGCGAACTGATCACTTAACCAGCGCAACATAGAGTACCTGTGTAATGAGTCATTCCAGTTGCATAGCTGAGGGTAAGATTTGTTAAGCATTTCATTGCAGAATTAATGTAATACCCGCACGATAATCTCTGCAGTCATACTGTATTAGAAGCATGCGATTGGAGTACTATGTTCGTTGAATCGGATTACTCAAGCTGAGGCCAAATAAAGACAAGCGATGACGCTACAACACTATCTTTACTTAAGTAGGTAGTCAGCGCCAAATTATGTGCGCCACCATTAACGTTACTGTAAGCAGTTTGACAGCATAACACCACCACAACTACTGACAACCTGAACCATTATCATCACGCAGTTGTGACTCTCAGTGATTACAGGTTACTGATGTTTGTCAAGAATAGCGGAAAGCGCCTCTGAAGTTCCATTTGCATTACGACTAGGACGGAGAGAATGCTAAATAACAGTAATAGGTCACCCAGCGAAGAGAAGAGTCCACGTATTGTCTCAAGTTCTTGCAGTTTGATATAATGCAGTTCCCGATAGTTTCACACTAACGGGTTCTTTTGGCTATCGAAATACTCATATGGGAATCATAAAAGTGGAATTGCTAGAACGCTCAACTACCTTAATAACACCTCATTCTGGATTGAATACGACTCGGAAAGCGACGTTAATTTGACGTTTTCATCCATCTCCTGACGTCTCACTGAATGAAGTCTGAAGTGCACGCACAGTTGTGTTGCCTGCCGCAAGGATTCTGTGAAGTGTTGTGGCAGCTGGCAGTCATTGCTGAATACACACATGAGCAAATATCCTCACTGCTCTAGCGGAACTCGTCTTTGTTGCATTTTTTCCATATCGTAATTAGCACAATAACATAAGGCTTGTTCTGCTGAAGAACTTGATGATGAATCGAACAATACACATCCATTTCAGTGGAGGGAAGATACACCATATCGGATTTGCTGATGACATAATGACAATAATAATAATAATAAAACTCCCGTGTGGCCGATAGGGGAAACCCTCCCCCATATGGGTGGTACTGAGGAAATCAAATACTTGTGGTGAACCAAATACTAACACAGTCCTGAACGGCTACTCAAGCCGTTGAACCCAAAATCCAGACACATCTGAGTGAAAATCACCGCTGCTCTGGTCACCGTCTGTTAGCTCAATGAGCTTGGCTGAAAATATTTGCTTCCAAAGGCTTCAACACCCTCTGGTCCTGTCCGGTCCTGGTATCACACAGGCCAAACCAATGAAACACAAGAAAACATGAACTATGCAAGCAAAGCTAACTTTACCCCAGGTGGTACACAACTTGGCCACCGATAGGCGGCAGTTGGATTTTCGCACTCTGGGCAGTCCAGGTTAGCACGGCAGAGAATATCGAAGATCTCTGGCAAATTTCCCTACAAGCAGAAAACATTCATTTGAAAACTAAACATCGATACATTGATCCAAACAAGAAACCTAAATAATCTCACAAAAGAAATCGTCCGCCAAAAAATTCTCATCCTTGCTCTTCAAGAACCACGATTAATTGGCAATTAAAACTTTCATTACGGAAACCACGGCATCTTCGAAATACAACAAAAGGTAGCGAAACTCGCACCAATCTTCGGCATTGCATTTATCGAACACAGATCTATCAACAACTCTGTCGAAGAAATCACACCCATCAACAATCGAGTAATGACTATGCTCATTCAGAGCCCCTATAAAAAATATACACTCATAAATGCACATGCCCCCACCAACATCGAAAATAAGGAAAACACCGAAAATGTCGAAAAATTGTGGAACACACTCGAAAATACTATGAGCAAAATTCACCGAGATGACGTGAAAATACTAATGGGAGACTTCAACTCTCAATTTGGGACAGAAAAAACCTGTAGAAAAATCATTGGTACAAATTCAACACACCGAAACGCTTAGACCAACGGCACACGTCTGACTGACATTTGCCAACAATTCAACCACAAAAGAATGTCTTCACACTTTAGGAAGTAGCCTGTTCCCAAGAAACATGGTTGGCTACCAGGAGCAAGCTGCTTTCGTTCGCCTTTCGAGACTCGCTGAAAGCCAGATTTTTAATTCTTTTGTAGCAGAGCTACAAGCAGGCAGATACAAACGCAATAAGGGAATCGTAAGACAACCCGCCTTGCTACTTTCAGTAACCCTTAGTGTCAGAGCGAAAACCTTACGGTACTACCAAATTCATAATGACGACATATTTTTTGTTGTTGTGAATACATAATTATATCTATGAAATGCCACTTTTCATAATAATTGCGGATGATACAGGAAATGAAGTAAATACGGATCTTTTCGAAGTCAAAAGTCGGTAATGTCCTACTAATTCGTAGTAAAATAGTCTCAATCGTCTTACAGATACTTAATGCTTTATTAAGATAGTCTGCCGTCGTGATGTTTCTGTAGTAAGCTGAATTTAATTTGTATTAGTACAGTGAATATTTTAATTGAATTTTCCATTAGTTTACTAAACGCAACAGTAATCATCAAAGAGAAATTAATCAGCAAAAGAATTTTCTTTCACGATATCTAAAACGATCTGACAATGCTTAAGTTGTTTACAAATTCTACGCCAGTAGACACCTACTGGTTCCAACGATATCATTATACCAGAGTAGTTTTAAGAGTATTTTCGTCTAGAAATGATCGATCAAGAGCGGGAAAGGTAAATCTTTACGAATATATGACGAGAGGGACAAGTGCTTGAGAGAGGACTTCTCTATCATTACAAGTGCCTGAGAGACGACTTTAATTACAATCTCCTGGATAGTTTTGTTTCTCAAATCAAGAAGTGCGTTATCATGCAGTAGCACATGTGATGTAGTTGTGTTGCTCGATTTTCTTACGCTGAGACCGAAAGGTGTCTCAGTTGATGGCAACAATTTCCAGCTGTGTTGCATACTGCCCTTGGGGCAGAATTCGTAGCCCAAAACACAGTTTTTGAGCTATCAGATGTAAAATATTATGGTGGTGGTGGTGGTTAATGTTTAACGTCCCGTCGACAACGAGGCCATTAGAAACAGAGCGCAAGCCGGGTTACGGAAGGATTGGGAAGGAAAGAGGCCGTGCCCTTTCGAAGGAACCATCCCGGCATTTGCCTGAAACGATTTAGGGAAACCACGGAAAACCTAAATCAGGATGGTTGGAGACGGGATTGAACCGTCGTCCTCCCGATAAAATATTATGTTCACACTACTCTTTGCTCGAGTTTATGTGTTTTGGAGGGGCTCAGCCTTTCATTTCTTCTTAGGAAGTTAACGATAAAGGCATCATAACACGTCACCAGTAACAGTACTGCGTACGAATACTCAATGAGCGACCTGATGACGTTCAATAATAGTCACTCCATTGATTTTTGTTGTTTGGAATTAGAGCATGCAGTACTCCTACACCAGACTTCTGAACTTTGCCTGTTGAATGCAAATGTCGCATGATGGTAAAATGGTAATCTATCACATATATCAGTAGTCGAGACTTCCTTAATGTGGAAAATCATTCATGCCAGAACAATCTTTGTTGAAACAAGAATATCTTTTTCTGGCGTATTTTTCCCAGAACCACTCGCTCCATACACAATTCAAATCTTCCTAGCTGCCTCCTCTGCATTCACCCCTCTGTTATACCAAAAGTAAACGTTGTGTTGCAGATGTTACCCCTATTTCCACTTGCGACTCAATTTTACAATGCTTAACTGTAGTTCATGATTTTCAAGTATGCAAACTTCAATGCTTAACTGCAAGATGATAACTAGAACTTCAAATTCGAAAATGACAGTTGATACACACACTGACAGCGTCGCGCCGCGTTCACCTGGGCGGCGCCGGATTTCAGGCGGCTGGTGGCGTCTGGCCGGTGGCCGGTAGCCGCTTCAGCGCGAGGAAACGCTCGAGCGTAAGATGTTGCGACGCAGCCACGAGCTGTCCTGCGGAATTGTTTCTGGAATACTTGTTATTGCTGGTGGGTAGAATGTTAAGCGAATTATCTTCGATGTTCAGTCAGACTCATAACTTTAGACCGACTGTGGTAAAAAAAAAATTACAGTTGGACGCGAACATGCGACTATAGGCTTAGAACGCACGACGCTTGCCACTAGACCACGGGCTCACGTAGTCCGACAACGTCTCGGAAGTAGACAACACTTCCTCCTAACACTTCCACATCTTACAGTGTTGCCAGATTGTGCATATGGCCGGACTTAGAGTTGTCAGGGGCGGTCAGTTTTATTGGCCACCTTAAGTGAATGACTCGGACTTAGTCTCTGTGGCGGTCGGCCGGCGGTCAGTTTTATTGTCTAAGACCGTACATGTGAATGCGCTAGCAATAAATTAATGAATGTTGTAGTTATCTTGCCAAGTGACAAAAGTGGAAAATTCTTTCAAAATAATTCATCCGATTTGACAAGACTATATCCCCCAAATGAAGGAAGACAGAAACTTGGTGTGGTTTTTAACTTGCGCATGTGACAACTAAGATTAAAGAAGCATCTGGTTTTAAAAGGGCACATCTTTTACATGTATGCACATACGCCCTTGGAGTAATTTTTACAGTTAGGTTTAGGATAAATCATTTCATTCGCATTTGCGTCGTTGTTTATTAGCATCGTGAATGGCTTGTAGCAATTTAAAATCGTATGGTTTGAAACACAAACTACCCTGTAAAATCTCTGAGTGCCGCGCGGGATTAGCCGAGTGGTCTAGGGCGCTCCAGTCATGGACTGTGCGGCTGATCCCGGCGGAGGTTCGAGTCCTCCCTCGGGCATGGGTGTGAGTGTTTGTCCTTAGGATAATTTAGGTTAAGTAGTGTGTAAGCTTAGGGACTGATGACCTTAGCAGTTAAGTCCCATAAGATTTCACACACATTTGAACTGTTTTCTCTGTTGAGTGAGCTGTACCTCTTGAACGAACACATTGGAGCGACCTGTACATTTCCCCATGCATTGATTGCTTTGAGTAGAAGGAGATGTACTGTCGTGCACTCGACAAAAACCATACCGTTGTAACGGAATTGCACTTGTTGAAACACAGGCCTCAAAATTACTTTTGTTGTTGTATTACCGCCATCTCAACATAAGTGCCACGACCTAGCGAGTATTTTACGAATGATGAGATGAAATAAGCGGGCGAAACATGTCCCATTATCTATACAGTGAGGTGGCCAAATTCGTGGGGTACCTCACAATATCGTGTCGGACCTCCTTTTGCCTGTCGTAATACAGTAACTCGAAGATTCATGAATTCAACAAGTTGTTGGAAGTCCCTTACAGAAATACTGAGCCATGCTGAATCTATAGCCGTCCATAACTGCGAAAGTGTTGCCGGCGCAGGATGTTGTGAAATGACCTGTCGATTATGTCCCATAACTATTGGATGGTATTCATGTCGGGAGATCTGGGTGGACAAATAATTCGCTCGTGCTGTCGAGAATGTTATTCAAACCATTCGCGAACAATTATGGCCCGGTAACACAGCACAATGTCATCCAAAAAAATTCCACCGTTGTTTAGGGGCATTAAATCCATAAATGGCTGAAAATGGTCTCCAAGTAGCCGAAAATAGGCTTTCCCAGTAAATGATCCATGTAAACACAGCCCACACCATTATGGAGCCACCACGCGTTTGCACAGTGCCTTGTTAAGAACTGGGCTCCATGGCTTTGTCGTGTCTGCCCACACTCGAACTCTACCATCAGCTCTTACCAACTGAAATCGGGACTCATCTGACTAGACCACTGTTTTCCAGTCATCTATGGTCCAACCGATGTCGTCACGAGCTCAGGAGAGGCGCTGCAGACGGTATCGTGCTGTTGGTAGAGGCACTAACGTCGGTCGTCTACTGCCACAGCCCATTAACGCTGTATTTCGCCGCACTGTCATTATGATACGTTCGTTGTACTGCCCACATTGACTTCTGCCGTTCTTTCACGCAGCGTTGCTTGTCTGTTAGCATTGACAACTCTACGCAAACGCCGCTGCTCTCGGTCGTTAAGTAATGGCTGTAGGCCACTGCGTTGTCCGTGGTGAGGGGTGCCTGAAATTTGGTACTCTCGGCACACTCTTGATACTCTGGATGACAGAATACTGTTACCTAATGAATCACGAAATGGAATTTCCCATATGTCTAGCTCCAACTATCATTCCGCGTTCAAAGTCTGCTAATTCTCGTCGTGCGATCATAATCATATCAAAAACCTTTTCACATGAATCACCTGCGTAAAAATGACAGCTCCGCAATTGCACTGCCATTTTATACCTGGTGTACGCTATGCTACCGCCATCTGTATGAGTGCATATAGCTATTCCACGACTTTTCTAGCCTCAGTGTATAGTAGATAAGAATTTCCTTACTTGATGACGGTATTTGCGGGATAAAGTGCGCTGTCATAGTGTTTCTTTTTGTTTGCGTATTTTTCCTAAGTTCTTGTGAGTTTTATTTTCTCATGTGTAGCAGTGTACACCGTGAGTCTGATAAGAGCAGAATGTGAATTCAGTGTGCAACTTGTTAGGTAAAAAATTTGGAACATGAGCTTAGGGTGAAATTTAAGGAAGCTGGTGCGCCTAGACCCGATCTAACCATCAATCAAGAACAAAGCATGCAAATCCATGGTATATAAGAATGTAAGTTTAGTGGAGCAAAGTGCCTGTTCAGTAAAATGTTTAGCCAGTCACTGCGTAGCACTGGTGACGCCACAGAACATCACTATTTCGTCGCGCGAACTCATAATTGTCACAGACTGAACGCAAACGAAAAACATCAAACGTCTCAAGTTCGAAATTGAAAAAAAAAGGAATATACACAGACGGAATAAAACGCAAATACCAAACAATAATTACTGTAGTACAATGAAATTTCGGGAATACATCTGTCTAGCTAACATATTTAAATGATTAACATTGCAAGATCACAGGTTAATGTAAGCGCGAGATAAGCCATTGCAAATGTGAAATGCTGGTACACTAATAAACGGTGTAACTGCCAGAATATTGAATCTAAACCTCCAAACGTGCACCCATTGTTTTGTATAGGTGTCGGACATGAGTTTGTGGGATGGAGTTCCATGCCCGTTGCATTTAGTCTGTCAATACAGGCACGGTTAATGCTGTTTGTGGATGATGTACGAGTTGTCGTCCAGTTATGTCAAACATGTGATCGATTGGAGACAGATCTGGAAAGCGAGCATGCGAAAGCAACATGCCAACACTCTGTAGAACATGCTGGGCTACAACAGCGATACGTGGGCGAGCATTATCCAGCCGGAAAATACCCCCTGGAATGCTGTTCATGAATGGGAGCACAACAGGTCGAATTAGTAGACTGACGTATAAATTTGTAGTCATCGTGCATAGGATAACCACGAGAGTGTTCCTGCTATCACACGAAGTTGCACCGCAGACTCCAAGCGTAGATCCAGTGTGTCTAGCATATAGACAGGTTGGCTGCAGGCCTCAACTGGCCTCCTTCCAACCAACACACAGCCATCACTGGCAGCGAGGCAGAAACAGCTTTCACCAGAAAACACAACATACCTCCACCTTAACCTCCAATGAGCTCTCACTTGACGTCACCGAAGTCGCAAATGGCGGTGATTTGGGATTTGTGGAATGAACGCTACAGGGCGTCTAGTTTGGAGCTGTCCTTGAAGCAACCGATTTGTAACAGTTCTTTGTGTCACTGTGGTGTCTACTACTGCTCAAATTGCTGTCGCTGATGCAGTACGATGAACCACAACCATACCCAGAATACTATGGTATTCCGTCTCGTTAGTGCCACTTGGCCGTTAGGAGCCCAGTCTTCATCCAACCGTACATTCCCGTGACCACCGCTGCCAGCCGTCATGTACAGAGGCTACATTCCTGCCAAGTTTGACTAACATGAACTCACCAAGTCAAATCTTGATGCGAGTTATGGGAGCCACCGCGCCAGGTATACACTGAGGTGACAAAAGTCTTGGAATAGCGATATGCACATACACTCCTGGAAATTGAAATAAGAACACCGTGAATTCATTGTCCCAGGAAGGGGAAACTTTATTGACACATTCCTGGGGTCAGATACATCACATGATCACACTGACAGAACCACAGGCACATACACACAGGCAACAGAGCATGCACAATGTCGGCACTAGTACAGTGTATATCCACCTTTCGCAGCAATGCAGGCTGCTATTCTCCCATCGAGACGATCGTAGAGATGCTGGATGTAGTCCTGTGGAACGGCTTGCCATGCCATTTCCACCTGGCGCCTCAGTTGGACCAGCGTTCGTGCTGGACGTGCAGACCGCGTGAGACGACGCTTCATCCAGTCCCAAACATGCTCAATGGGGGACAGGGTAGTTGACTTACACCTTCTAGAGCACGTTGGGTGGCACGGGATACATGCGGACGTGCATTGTCCTGTTGGAACAGCAAGTTCCCTTGCCGGTCCAGGAATGGTAGAACGATGGGTTCGATGACGGTTTGGATGTACCGGGCACTATTCAGTGTCCCCTCGACGATCACCAGTGGTGTACGGCCAGTGTAGGAGATCGCTCCCCACACCATGATGCCGGGTGTTGGCCCTGTGTGCCTCGGTCGTATGCAGTCCTGATTGTGGCGCTCACCTGCACGGCGCCAAACACGCATACGACCATCATTGGCACCAAGGCAGAATCGACTCTCATCGCTGAAGACGACACGTCTCCACTCGTCCCTCCATTCACGCCTGTCGCGACACCACTGGAGGCGGGCTGCACGATGTTGGGGCGTGAGCGGAAGACGGCCTAACGGTGTGCGGGACCGTAGCCCAGCTTCATGGAGACGGTTGCGAATGGTCCTCGCCGATACCCCAGGAGCAACAGTGTCCCTAATTTGCTGGGAAGTGGCGGTGCGGTCCCCTACGGCACTGCGTAGGATCCTACGGTCTTGGCGTGCATCCGTGCGTCGCTGCGGTCCGGTCCCAGGTCGACGGGCACGTACACCTTCCGCCGACCACTGGCGACAACATCGATGTACTGTGGAGACCTCACGGCCCACGTGTTGAGCAAATCGGCGGTACGTCCACCCGGCCTCCCGCATGCCCACTATACGCCCTCGCTCAAAGTCCGTCAACTGCACATACGGTTCACGTCCACGCTGTCGCGGCATGCTACCAGTGTTAAAGACTGCGATGGAGCTCCGTATGCCACGGCAAACTGGCTGACACTGACGGCGGCGGTGCACAAATGCTGCGCAGCTAGCGCCATTCGACGGCCAACACCGCGGTTCCTGGTGTGTCCGCTGTGCCGTGCGTGTGATCATTGCTTGTACAGCCCTCTCGCAGTGTCCGGAGCAAGTATGGTGGGTCTGACACACCGGTGTCAATGTGTTCTTTTTTCCATTTCCAGGAGTGTATACAGACGGCGGCAGTATCACGTAAACAAAGTATAAAATGGCAGTGCATTGGTGGAGCTGTCATTTTCACTCAGGTAATCAATGTGTAAAGCTTTCCGATGTGACTATGGCCGCACGATGGGAATTAACAGACTTTGAAAGAGGAATTGTAGTTGGAGCTAGACGCATGGGACATTTCATTTTGGAAATCGTGAGGAAACTCAGTATTCCGATATCCACAATGTCAAGAGTGGGTCGATAATATCAGATTTCAGGCATTACCTCACACCATTGATAACGCAGTGGCCGACGGCATTCAATTAACGACCGAGAGCAGCAGCTTTTATACAGAGTTGTCAATGCTAACAGCCAAGCAACACTGCGTGAAATAACCGCAGAAATCAATGTGGGACGTACGACGAACGTTTCCGTAAGAACATTGCGACGAAATATGCCTTTAATGAGCTATGGCAACAGACGACTGACGCGACGGCCTTTGCTAATTCTCCCGAGCTCTTGACAATTTCGGTTGGACCCTAGACGACTGGAAAAATGTGGGCTGGTCACACATCTGGTTTCCCCCTTCAAGCTAGACAGGTTTCATTATTTGTAGTTTTTTCGTTTGACGCTTATTTCGTGAGATATTTGGCCCGGTCACAATCAATGGACCACTCTGTATAAAAAAAGATAGACAGTTGCACAAAGTAAAACGGAGAGGCCGATGTGTGACTTGTTAAAAGAGATACATGGACGAGTGAAGAAATGACTCGAAATAGACTGCCAGCAAGAAGGGTATCAGGTAAACGTAGCACTTAAAGTTAGCTCGTAGAAGGGGATTTGTGTAGGAGGATGTTTGGAGAAGCGACGGGGGAACAATGGAGAGGGAGGCAGTTCGAAGATTTAGGAAGTAGATGGAGAGAACTGGAGGTAAAGGGAACCCTGACGATGTGTGGATGGCAGTAATCTCCTAGATCTGGTAGGACAGGTATGTATCATGTTGACTTTATGGTCGGGTAATGGAAGGCGACTGAAGTTTCGTTAGGAGACGATGTGGGGGGTATGAAAGTGTAGTGTTGGGGGAATGTGGTGGTAGAGGCGCGTCAGAGTACCAGGATCAAAATGGTTCAAATGGCTCTGAGTACTATGGGGCTTAACATCTATGGTCATCAGTCCCCTAGAACTTAGAACTACTTAAACCTAACTAACCTAAGGACATCACACAGCACCCAGCCATCACGAGGCAGAGAAAATCCCTGAGCCCGCCGGGAATCGAACCCGGGAACCCGGGCGTGGGAAGCGAGAACGCTACCGCACGACCACGAGATGCGGGCATACCAGGATCAGTGAGATGTGATGAAACTAGGAGGTGGGTAGTGTCGAGTTTACAGGTAACATTGTATATTCGGAGGTGTTCAAGATGGAAGAGTAGGCTGGGGAATTTGATAAGTAAGTAGAGGATGCGGGTGGGGGAGGGTAAGCGGATCCGAAAGGCCAGACGGAGTGCATGGCGTTCGAGGATCTGCAGAGCAACGACAGGAGTCGTACATGTTACTTTGTAGATGTGTCTAACGTCAATTCTCATGAACGGGTCGTCTAGCTAATAACTATGGTAAATGTGTAAGGACAAACAATGATTGTTCCGTAGTAGATATACACACTATTAGAGCATTTGATAATCATTTAGACAAGTATAAACAGGATTAGGAAATGCATGATCTGACATTGCACTTGTACACTATCTGTTGAAAAGCGTCGGGATAGCCCTACGTAACACGGAATTGACCACCAGACGCCGCGAGAGATTCACCTGCCACTTATAAAAGTAGCAGGGAATATTGTGTTGTCAGTAGAAAAGAAGTAATAGGACAATGGGTCGGTCAGTGGAGCTCAGTTACTTCTAACGTAGGCTGATCATTGGAAGTTAGCTAAGAAACAAATCCATCAGGGGCATTTCAGCTCTTCTAAAGTTACCCATGTCGACTGTTAGTGATGTGATTGTGTAGTGCAAACGCGAAGGAATAACCACACGTAAACAAGACCAAGTGGACCTCATGTACTGACGGCAAGGGACCGTCGAGCAATGCGGAGGGTGGTTGCAAAAACCTGCATGAAATCAGCAGATGGAATAACTCGTGAGCTGCCAGAAGTACAGCAAACATAATGGCTGTGCGTTGGAAGTTAAAAAGACTGGGGCCAACAGTCGAAAAGTTCCTCATGTCACGCATTTATGTGGTCAGTGTTGAGCAACGTTTGACGTTGGGTAATGAACGACGCCACTAGATAGCCGACAGCTGGAAATGAGTGATTTGGGGTGGCGAATCATGCTATGTCCTTTGGCAACACGATGGAAAGATTTGGGTTTAGCGAATGCTTATAGAACGTTACCTGCGAGCATGCTTAGTATCAACAGAGAAGTACGTAGGAGATAGTTTTAGGATATGGGAGAGTTTTCGTAGTTGCAGCCTGGTACTTTTATTGTGCTTAAGAAAATGCTACATGCGGAAGGATATGAGCACATTTTATAGTACTGTGTACTGAATACGGTAGAAGAACAGTTCGGAATGATGATTGTACCACCCACACTGTCCTAAAGAGTAGCATCTGTGAAGCAATGGTCTATGGACAATAACGTTGCTAAAATGGACTGGCGTGCCCAGAGTCCCGACCAGAAACCGATGGAATGAATTAGAGCGTCAACTTCGCTCCACATCGCAGCGTCCAACATCACTTCTGTAGCCAACCCGGGAAGGGTGGCTACGTTATCAGGATGGCAGGCGGAGTAGGTATGAAATGGGTTTGAGGTAGCAGGCCGACGGAGGCGCAGAGAGATGTGGTTGTCAAAATTCATATTGTATTTTCTGCTCATACATTAGCGACCGTGCCCCCAATCCACGGGAGAAGGGCCAAATGACCGATGAGATGTCAACTGGATCCGGCCAACTCAGCTTTGCTGACGCCCATGCTCAGTGTGCAGCACGTGACTGCGTTGCTCGAGTCGCACAACAAACACTTGGCGTCAGCGGCACACGAAGTCGGTTGGCAGTCTTGCCGTGGTAGCCAACTCTGTGGTGGCTGACTGCATCCCAGCGGCCGTTGATGTGTAGCCCGGAGGTGTGTCCACAGCGGTGGTGAAAGATGGCTGCCGTGTACGGATACGGCCTGCTGCCCCCAGAGCAAGAGTCCAGCTGCTGCTGGAGTATGCCAGGAAGGCCCACTGCATTATAGCATTATCCGGCTAGACATTCTATCCAGCTTTCTAGACAATGAACTGCATCCAAGTGATCACAGCTAGCCAGCCTCTACTTCAAGCCACGGTCTAAATTTATGGGTATTTCTTCATTGCTTAGATGGCCATCTTCTGCAGCAGGTGTTATACGAGTACACTGTCAAATCACATTAATGTGACCACTTGTCAAAAGCCAGTATAACCAACCACCTTTTGCAGCGTAGACCGCTGCAAGGCGAACAAGAAGAGAGAAAGTGAGGCTGTGGAAGGCACCGACAAGGACGTGGAGCCATGCCGACTCCAGTGGCGTAGCCAGCTGCCATATTTCTCGGTTGAGGATCCATGGAGCGAACAGAAATATCGAGGTGATCCCAAAGATTCTCGATTGTGTCTAAATCCGTGGAGTTCGGTGCCCAGGGGAGTACAGTAAACTCATACTGATTCTCTTCTAACCACACACGTACACTGCGAGCTATGTGACACTTTCCATTGTCCTGCTGGTAGATTCCATCGTGATAAGGAGAAACGAGTTGCATGCAGAGGTGGACGTGATACCCAAGGATAGATGCATTCTTGTGTTAATGCACTGCCTCTTCCAGAATGACAAGATCACCAAGAAAATGCCGCGAAAACATTTCCCAGACCATAACGCTCCCTCCTGCTTGCAGGGTGTTTACTTTCAGACATTTCACTCCGTACAGACCAACGGTCATCTATCCAATCGAGCAAAACAAGTGATTTACCTGAAAAGGCCACCTGTCGCCACTCAGTGGACGTCCACTTGCTGAACTGCCGTGCAGTCAGCATGGGTGCGTGAATCAGGCGCGTGCTGCAGTGGCCTATACGCAGCGACGTTCGCTGAACCGTCGTTGAGGAGACACTATTGGTAACCCTTGATTCGTCTTGTCAGTCACTTGCTCAACAGTTTCATGTGTATCTGCCCGTATAAATCTTGGCAGCCGACGGTCATTCAGCTCTCATCTATGGTCATGGTGCACCATACTTACCTCGGCGCAGCTTCTGGATAGCGCTATTTTGCCATGCGGCGCGCGATTAGTTTACAAACTTAGCCGATCCGGAAATGCTTCCACCTTCGGCTCGAAAGCCAATGACCATGACCATTTAGATATCAGATAAATCGCTCCGTTTCCGCATTACGACAACGACAGCACTGTTTTCCGCGTCCTCCCGACACACTCGATATAAACTGCACCGCTAGTGCAGCCACCTGCCGTCTGTGAGTGTTTATTGCACGCTGACGTCCAACAGAGGTGGTAGTCACATTAACGTGACTGGACCGTGTGCAATAATTATTATCTGAATTTTTCCTGTCCTAAGCGCACTGCAGTCTTCAGTACAAATTGTATTTAATCTATAAAGTACAAAAATATAGATACATATTATGCACCTAATATTTACGGAACCACTACCGATGATGCTTTGTCAGTAAAAACGAAACGCATGTGTTGCATTACCATCTTATAGTGCAGTAAGCTTAAGAGAGGAAAAATCGGAATAGTAATAGTATTTACTGTACATCCTTTTCAGTGTGTGCATAAGATATTTCTGTTAGTGATTAACCGAAAAAGGGGAAATCAGGTTTCAGATTTTAATTTGTCATTGACGAAGTCGTTACAGACGGAGCGCAAACTCGACGGTTATTGATCGTGTCCGTTTTGAAGAGAATCTGCTTGGTGCTTGCCTTTTAATGATTTAGGGAAATCACAGAAACCTTAAATCTGGATCGTTGGAGGATTATTTAAACAGACGTTCTTCCGAAGGCGAGTCCAGTGTCTTCTTATTACGCTTCATGTGTTAGCCTATCCATTACTTCTATGCTCTGGAAAGACGCATATCGTCTTAACAGTAACTCTGCGTACATACAATGCATAGTTTTTTCCACCATTCGCACTTTTAACGGGCGATTTATACCCAAAATCGATTGTTATAATCTCTATATGCAACGCAAATCCAAATAAACGTATACAGCTCTCAGTTTCAGGTATAGAGAGCAATTCAAAATGAGTCTAGCTATTACAAACTGTGATAACTACTTAATGCATACCGATATATCGTAAGATTTCAGAGAATGTAAAAGAAAGTTTAAAAGTTCTATCGTTGAATACGTTGAATAACCACCATGAATCGAAAGGTTCGCACATTTTTAAATCAAAATATCTAGCAAACTGGTGGACCCGTCGTACTGGAAATGACAAGGCTGTTTGTTTATTTTTGGTTAGCAAGATTTCCAGACCCAACATCTACGCATTTCTTTTCATGGGTTTATGTGAGGGACATTATGTACATGCCTCTTTTGCCGTAAACAGTTTCAGAACTCAAAATACGCGTTTCTAATACTTTCGTGTAAGTGACTCCACATATGCGTCAGAACGTAAGCGCGAGAAATGGATTATCGATTAGATGTTGTCCGTGTGTTGAAGCAAAGTCACGTAGAATACCGATAAAGTATGTAAATTTTTTTGAACTTACTGTCTGTAATTCTTATTGCTGTATCCCTATGCATTAAACAACTACAGTCTTTTGTAATCACTATGTGCATTTCTAACTGTCCTGTACCATTGGCAGAATGTTACATTCAAAGATCAACATATGGAAGTAACATAACTATCCTGGGATTTACTTTACCAGCCTACGCTATGGACTGCTACCACAAGCAGCAACAATTTAAAAACCTCAGCGAACTGAGCTTTAACTCTACACCAGAAAGTGAGGGAAAAGGTGAATGAGAGAGGAAGAACGCCACGAGCTCTAAATTCAAGTCGAGACAAAGATTATTGTATGTTTGCCAAGAGCTCGATATTTGATGTCAGACACCCAGTAAACGATAACTGTTTTTGTCTTTGCCATGAATTCGTCCTTTTGGGATAAACGCAAATAACCTCGAAGGGCCCGACGAAACAACTCCAGTTTAGAGCTCTCAAGTCATACTAGTTGTGTAAACGAAATATGAGTGTCAGTAATATACTTGGCAGATGATATCAATACTTCAAATATAACAACAACCATAAAATGCCCACCGGACTTGTCATTTGAGTGTTTCTGGAGGGCTTACTAAAAAAGCACTTGTTCTTTGTAGAAGGCTACGCATGGTAATGAAATAGAAAACAAACACATCCCAGATTGCCAGAAAATTAATTTCGATTGTTCTGCGCCAGTCAACTCAAATAAAGCAAGGGCAATTTCGCTGCATGGCAGAGTTGTTGACTGCAGTAACTTTGTGGCCCGGGTCACCTCAGCGGCAGCAAAACAGGACGTGCGGCAGATGCGGAATAACACCTCACTGAAAGTCAAATGCGCGACCCGCGTAACTCAGAAAACTGTCCCCGGATTCGGTCAAAAGTCGTTCCCTCGCTGCGCCGCACAGAAATATGGCTTCCCGGGTGCGCGCTCGCAGACCAGATTCTTATTGTTAAATTTTTTACGATCCGGAGGGACGCGGCATAACACAGGTACAGCGGAGCATCGCGAGAGCACAAAACACAGGGCGCTCTCTGCCGTTTGGTTTCATCCCGCCGGGGCTTTATATGGCCCGCACAGCGCTATGGGCTCAAGCGCCCATAACATATGGAACGCCCCAGACTGTCGTGGGTGCGTATTTAAACTCAGAAAACCACAAACACTGGGCTGACGTCGCGTTGTGCCGGTATATAAGGCAATACAACTGAGGGTGCGCAGCATGATGGAAATACGAGTGCTATGCAAAAAAATGAATTCCGGGAAAATAAAAAAAAGAACAGTATCTACCCTCACCACATACATACAACAAAATGGCACGTATATTTATTGTACAGAGTGTTTACAAATTATGTACTACTTCTTAACATCCCTGCATTTTCATCTTCACCATACGTAAATACGTGATCTAACCAATATCTCCGAAATGGTGGTTTGTGCATTCTAGTTTTGCATTTGACTGTATTTGCGCTATAGCGAGGAAGCTGGACGTTGGTGTTGGTTCATAACATGACGGCGTTATACAGTGTGGTGACGAAAATCGTGGGATACCCCTAACATCGTGCCGGACTTTCTTTTGCCCGGCTGCAACTAGACGTGGATTGGACTCAAAAAGTCGCTAGAAGTCCCTTGCATAAATATTCAGACATGGTGCCTTTATAGTCGTCCATAATTGCAAATGCCTTGCCGGTGCAAGATGTGCATGAATTGATATCTCGGCTACGTCCCATAAATATTCGATGGGATTCATGTCGGGCGATCTGGGTGGCCAAATGATTCGCTCGAATTGACCAGAATGTTCCTCAAAACAATCGCGAACAATTATGGCACGGTGACATGGCGCATCATTGTTTAGGAACATGATGTCCATGAATGGCTGCCAAGTCTCTAAGGAGCCGAACATAACCATTTCCAGTCAATGATCGATTCAGTTAGACCATTCCATGTAAACATAGCCCACACCATTATGAAGCCACCACTGGTTTGTGGAGAGGCTTGCTCAGAATTTGGCTCGATGTCATAATGGGGCCTGCACCACACTTGAATTCTAACATCAAAATGGTTCAAATGGCTCTGAGCACTATGGGACTTAACTTCTGAGGTCATCAGTCCCCTAGAACTTAGAACTACTTAAACCTAACCAACCTAAGGACATCACACACATCCATGCCCGAGGCAGGATTCGAACCTGCGACCGTAGCGGTCGTGCCGTTCCAGACTGTAGCGCCTAGAACCGCTCCCACTCCGGCCGGCTAATTCTAACATCAGTTCTTACAAACTGAAATCGGGACTCATATCAACAGGCCGCGGTTTTCCAGTCGTCTAGGGTCCAACCGATATGGTCGCGAACCCAGGAGAGGCCACGCAGGCGATGTGCTGTTAGCAACGGCACTCACGTCGATCGCCTGCTGCCATAACCCAATAACACCAGATTTCGGCACACTGTCCTAGCAGGTACGTTCGTCGTACGTTCCACATTGATTTTTGTGGTTGTTTCAAGTAGTGTTGCTTTTCTGTTGGCACTGACAATTCTACTGTTCTTGGTCGTTAAGTCAACACCGTTGACCATGGTAAAGAGAGTACCTGAAATTTGAGATTGTCGGCTCACTCTTGACACTATGGATCTCGGAATATTGAATTCCCGAACGATTTCCAAAGGTACTGCCCTTTTATGCCTCGTCCACGCGGTACTACAGCCGTCTGTAAATGTGCATATCGTCATCCCATGACTTGTCGCCTCAGTGTGTGTCGATTGTCGAAGACGTGAAAGTTTAACGCCGTGTTTTTGCCTCATTTTTCTTCGTGCAAAAAACTACTGCAGTTAATTTGTATCTTTTGCCACAAGTCTTTAATGTCACAACACGATGCAATACAGAAGTCGAACATCTTATTTCTCGGTAAATTGGGCCGCCCACACTGTGAAGCACATATACTCAGAACATAAAGACAATATCTCTATACTAAGTGCAAAAGACGAAAATCAGGAGGTCTAGATGAAGTTCAACCTGTGTGTTGAAACAATGAATCTAGGACCTGCAATGCACCTTAATAAACATCATCAGGGGAACATTCAATACTGTATAAAACACGCAGAAGTTGGGGCACTCCTAATGACAGGAAATGTAGAGCACAGAAAATTCTCAAAATTGGTTGAATGAATTATGAAAAATAAATTGTTGAATAATACAGTCTTCTAAGTGCGTCATAGTTTGGCTGGTTCAAATGGCTCTGAGCACTATGGGACTTAACTTCTGAGGTCATCAGTCCCCTAGAACTTAGAACTACTTAAACCTAAATAACCTAAGGACATCACACACATCCATGCCCGAGGCAGGATTCGAACCTGCGACCATAGCGGTCGCCCAGCTCCAGACTGCAGCGCCTAGAACCGCACGGCCACTCCGGCCTGCTGCGTCATGGTTTGAGTTCCGTAGTGGTACAAGTATATACTCAGCCATTATAGAATTTACAAAAGTCTGTCGAAGTCTTTTGATACGAGGGGACGTCAAAGCGTAAGTTACACATATTGTCCCACGCTATGATCATTGCGCAACCGGGGTAGCCGCGTGGTCTCAGGCGCCTTGTCACGGTTCGCGCGGCTCTTCTCGTCGGAGGTGCGAGTCCTCTCTCGGGCATGGGTGTGTGTGTGTTGTCCTTAGCATAAGTAAGTTAAGTTGAATTAAGCAGTGTGTAAACTTAGGGGCCGATGGCCTCAGTAGGTTGGTCCGATAGGATCTTACCACAAATTTCCAAATTTCCATTGCGCAACAAGAGTGACGTATTGTAAGAATAATTTCCATGTTCTCGGTTCCCTGAATTTCTGCTGCGATGGGGATGACAGGAGCGTTATAATGTGGTAGTGAAACGGCGCGGGAGCTGGAAATGTAGCCTAAAGTTGAAGTACGTGGGACAATCCAATCCTTGTGGGCAAAACGTCTAAATTGCCCACGCATTCACCGTGAAATTCTGGCAGTATACGGACCAAATGCAACGCCGTGGTGAAATGGTACCATCAATTTGACCAAAGTGCGCAGGTGTAGGTATGCTGATCGGTAAGGGAAACCATGGGCATCGAGAATAGGCGACAATGTGCTGTCAATCGACGAACTGATTTGCTCAGTCGCACATTTACCGATGACGGGTATGTTTATACAGTGGTTCTCGAATGGTTCCGTGATCGAGGAGTGCATTTCAGTCGCCGACGAGATGAACGACTGGTACAGCGTTCCGACCGTTATTTACGTTGTTTTGATTACTGTGTTGAAGATAGAGTCACGTATGTATGTTAACTTGAAGTGTAATGCAGTGACCAATAAAAGTTATTTCTCCTGCCATAATTATGTGTAACTTACTTTCCAGAGTTGCACTGTGACGGAAATGCCGCCTGCGAGTATGTAGCCCTCCTATTAAACGTTCAGGCGTCACCACAAACCTAGTACAAGAGGAAATAAAAATATAAAAAGAATAAAGATTCAATAAATTGCTAATGATTCGTGGTGAGGCGCAATAGTTCTCAATCTAATCTCTCAGAAGAGTACAGGTTCTTGGAAAAATTGTATGAGCAGTTCTGAAAACAATCAGCACACGGGTATCTATCTGATCGAATTGGTAAAAGAGCTTTCCAACGCTATAATATTATAACGATCCCAAGGATCTTTATAAGTTAAGCTCATAAACATTTTAGAGATCATCAGCACAAAACCGACCAGTGTACCTTACAAATTACGATTAATGAAAATTATACTTGACGGTCGTACTCTAACACGTAATACTGACACCTCTTAACTCGTTACTCAGATAACAACATTACAATTGACATTAAATTATTTCAGTTAATTAATCTCAATTCTTTAATTATAGCACGTATGCATTCAAAAATGTGTAAAAAGGTTCTGCATTTAATTATTTTTATAAAGCTGTTGACGCTTGAGGCCAAAGATGTATTTCTTACTTTGGGAATAAACAAGTTCCTTACATCCATTGATTCGCAATACCTCTGTTAATAAAGTTTAAGTATAGTCTTCTGTACTAAATTAGAATTAAAATTGTTTCGTAAGTAGATCTTTGCGTATTGGTTTACGATTGTCAACTAAAACATTTTTTAAGTGTGACTCCGGTGTTACCTCTCAAGAAATTACCTAAATAGTTAATTCTGCGTCGCTAAACTTTGCTGAAATACTTCTCTGCTTTCTTTTTAAAGACTCGTCATTCATTTAGTTGTATTATATCGCTGACTTGAGCGTGCTTACTCTACTTGTTGTAAGTCAGATCAATAAACTTTCAACCTTTATTTTTAATTTTTTTTACTTCCCTTTTCAAAGTTCAAACTTGGATTATTCTCTATCAGTTTAATCAGAATAGTGGATGAAATGCTAAAACGCGGACTTGGTTGTAATTTTAACGAATCAGAGTTTATTTTAGCTCTTTAAAGTGAATTAGACCTCTAAATAGACAAACGTTGACGTGAGCGGGTGGCCACAAATCTAATCTCTACACTGAAGGAGACAGCAATAAAAAAAAGAAGGAAAAAAGAAAAAAACATGAAACCTGCGCGCCACCACCACTTTCAAGCTCAACGTAAAATCAGATTCTCAAAAACTCAACCACTGCACGTGTTGGCTCGTACCCACTATAAATCTAATTGAATGTGACTCAACATGTACTTCTAGAAAAAAAGCTGAGCTGGCAGTTTGGGCAAGGGAATCTCTATAACTGCGTCACTAACAATGAGTGCGGGCTAAATGTACTGGTTGTCACAGTTCGCTTTCTGACCGTTCGTTCCTTTACTTCATGCTGCGATCAAGAGAAACTCGAGAACGACGGTCGATTATTAAATATTGCACAGTATAGGACAAGCTACTACCTCATAGTAACACTTTTGCTTTTCCTTTTGCTACCGCCTTCATCCCGCATTGGGCGCAGAGTCGCGTTAAGTACGGATTTGGCATGGTTAATTGTAAGGGGTGGCCGGATGCCCTCCCTGCCGACACCCCCCAGGACGGAATCAGTGTACCCCAGCTGTCTGCGTCTAGTGTAAATCGGGAAATAGTGCGGACGTGTTTCGGATGTCTGAGACGCGTGTAACTGAGACGGAGCGTGGCGACCAGCGCTGTATTGACCTAGCGGGATGTGGAAAACCGCCTTAAAACCACATCCAGGCTGGCCGGCACACCAGCCCTCGTCGTTAATCCGCCGGGCGGATTCGATCCGCAGGAAGCAGCGCGTTAGCGCTCTCGGCTACCCTAGCGGGTACTACCTCGTAGTGACGCTATCCTCCACAAATAACTAACACTCAGCTACCTTGGAGAGTGCTTATTCCAAAATCTCCAAACTATACGCAGCGCCCAAAACCTTTGGCGTGTGCAACACACTATCACGGGGAACAAAACCGGACCTCGTCAGGCATTAATACTTTCATTTACGGTCATACTTGCGGCACACAAATACCATTCTTCACACTAAAAGATTCAAAGATCGCTTGACCACAGATCAAGCACAAAACAAAATTACGAGGATCTACTTTCAAATATAATTTATCAAACAGTTCCACTAATTGTGCCCTAGTATCATTAGTGCATTATCTAATTTTGCATTTAAAGATCTAAATCCACTCACTGTAAGCTTCCGAAAACTTTAAGACAAAATTTCCGGAAAATATCCAAGTGTCATGATAATCGATACCGAATCCTCCTAGCAAAGTATCGATAGCGACACACGTACGCGTGTCTCGATCCACATGCAGTAAAACAGCAGTCGTCTTACCGACTCAAGCTCACGTGCTCTTTGGCTCCTCGATAGTGACTAACTGCTTCTTCCCACAAAACAATCCCTGAGCCATAATTACAAGAAATAAATCATTTTTACACCCGTTATCTGCTTTACGAAGTTTTGCTGCTGTCATAATAGATTGAAACGACCACATTATTTCCGTAACAACACAAAACTGTTCAAAATAAATTTTGACACGTTACAGATCCCCTCGCACTGTTGTCCTTATATTCTTGTAAAACTAAATTCATCGGGAATTAGAAGCGTAGCTAACGCACGAGTGGTTCTGATCTTACCTGGCACACAGGGTAACACACATTCTCAGTGAAAAATGTGGCAACATTTTGACCGTTTACACATTTGCATTAAGCTAATTTACTCTCTCTCTTTCTTTCCATGCAGTGATTTATACTAAACTATTTTCAGTTTCTGTCTGTCTGCCTGTTTAAACACGCGCGCGCACACACACACACACACACACACACACACACACACACACACACACACACACACACACACCAGATTATTACAGATACAGAAATTATTCTATGGAGCAGAATGAGTTGTCAAGCAGTACTTTTTACAATACTGAATAATTTATTTGCAAAAAATGTATGCACTGTTATGTCAGATGGCCACTTGTTACGACTTCTGCAGTACTTGTTAGCAGCAGACACAGTGGCTGTGCCAAAGACTGAGACGGCATGGAGTTTTACAATTATTTATTGAGCTTTCTTTACAATTTCCCCCTCGTCGTCGCTGCCCAGCCCTGCGGATACTTCCGCCTGGCTGCTGCTGTGTAGATTCTCCGACGATGCGCGCAACGCGCGCCACCAGTGCTCCGCTGAAGCCAGGATGCCCTGTGGTTGAGATGAACTCGTCGTCGCTCGGCAGCCCAGTATGGCACCCCCACGGAGCCGCGTCGCCGTGAGGTCAGCTGCCGCCGCTTGCTGCACCGGCGGCTGGGTAGCCGTCAGTTGCGATGTCCGCGAGCTCCCGTCATGGACGGACCACGCGCCGTGGGGCCGGGTTGCCGTGGAGTGCGGGCGTCAGTCCCCGGCGGCGCCCGTGCCCAAGACCGCGCTGCGGCCGGACCTGCTGGAAGTTCTCGCTGTAGTCAGTCAGCCATGGTGCCGACCGGACTCGGGCCGACCCCCAGAGCTGAAGTTGACATCTGACGGCGAACGGACGACTCCTGCAAGCTAGAACAGACTTCCGGAATCGTCACCTACGAAGATTGAACATTCGGACACGGACCACGTCCGTCCTCAGACTCGAACTGCTTCCTAATGGCTTCTGCCGGCCGCGGTGGTCTCGCGGTTCTAGGCGTGCAGTCCGGAACCGTTCGACTGCTACGGTCGCAGGTTCGAATCCTGCCTCGGGCATGGATGTGTGTGATGTCCTTAGGTTGGTTAGGTTTAAGTAGTTCTAAGTTCTAGGGGACTGATGGCCACGGCAGTTGAGTCCCATAGTGCTCAGAGCCATTTGAACCATTTTTGAACCTAATGGCTTCTGTCTGTTGCTGCCTGCGCTCCACTATTTATATCCGGCAGGAGGTCGTTCTTTACCCTCGGTGGCAGCTTCTTGTTATTACTCCCGCAGTATATTGCAGCGTAACTTACCGTGCTGGTCTGACTTCCCTTACTCAGCACTCTCCAGGCTTCGCTCGGCGCTCGGTCTGTGTGCGTCCTTGCGTCAGCCGGTTGGTAGACTGCAACTGTCAGCAAGGCTATCTGTGCCGTGCCTACTTCGCAATGTCGCGATCGCCGGCTGCCTCTGTTTTGCCATTCTCCACTACATGAAGCAACGCTTACTACATGTGGCCGCAACAGCACAAAACAGTATTGTATAACAGGGATAAAGCAAACAAGGTTGCGTAGCTTTTTTTTTTTTTTTTTTTTTTTTTTTTTTAGCATACTAGCCCTGTATTCGGAAGGATGGAGGCTTCAGTCTCCATCCGGGAATCCAGAATTAGGTTTCCCGTGGTGTCCCTAAATTATACCAGACAAAGAACAGGATGACTCCTGCTATAGCTCATCGGCCGACTATCCCATACTTGTTGAACTACACCTGTAATTATGTAGACGCTTGCATGTACGAAGGCTTCGTACCTGCATGTATTCATAGGGATGGAGGCTTCAGCCTCCTTCCGGAAATCCTGGCTTAGGTTTTCTCTGGTTTGCCTAAATTACATCAGACAAAGAACAGAATGATTTCTGCTCTGACTACATGGCCGATTATCCCATACTTGTAGAATTACACCTGTAACTATGTAGATGCCTGGATGTATGAATAATGTTCTCTGTTCTTAAACTGAAGTTTCAGGATATGTATATTTTCCTTGCACAAGTGGTCCACAAATGAGTGAAACTACTACTACTGCTTACATCAACATGTGTCAGATGCGCATTTTGGTCATGTTTCAGACAAAGACAAAATTTTCACATAGTCACCCCGTTCGCCAACTACTATGACTGTTGTTTCTTCTTGCGAGGTTTTATAAAGAGCAGTTTCATTCCAGAAAGTTCGTTAACGTTGCCGGATTTGACAACAGGGGATGTCACAATCACTGAACACATCCTGCCAGAGTTACCTCAAAGGGCATTATCGAGTGAGATGGTGCAATAATCAAACCTGGACACGGGAGGAGCCGAATTCAGAGCCTCGTCCGAGTATCCTATTAAGTACCCCGTGCTTTTGCTCAGTCGATTAAGGCGAATGCCGGAATTTTCCGATTTACTTATCCATCGATGCTTGTGCGCCGTCTTTAATGACTAGGTCGTCGACAAGAGCTACACTACCACTGCACTGCGTACTTAAGTACCTTAACTGTTGAGAATCTCGTAATAGGTTTGGATCAGTTATCGTATACCACAAACGAGAATTAGCTGGTGACAGTTCAATTCACTCCGTGATACATTGTCGGGGAAGTGAGTCATTTTTAATTACTGCAACATACATTCCCACTAGTTCCGCAGTTACCTTTGATGGTTACTGACTTCGTAATTTGAAATCGTGGATTGACCACTCGCGCAATTCTTCGAAGTACTTAGTCAGTTCTTCGTCCAGGCGCACCTCGGACTTGTAAGTGAACACTTGTCACATTGATAACCCACATTTGGCCGTTCATGAGTGGTGCGTTTTTATGAAGAACTGCCACAACTTGCGCACTGTTCCCAACTAAACACAGATTGTCAGGAACACTGCAGTGCTGTCGGTAATCATCATCGTAGCTTGCTTTTCGAATAATCTAATACAAACCGACACTTGCCACAAAATGAATCAGTTGTGCGATGAAAATTATGCACGATTATTCGTTATGATGCAGAAAGTATCGGTTTGTTACTGAGTTGCAACATCTTCCATGTGCCCTGGATGTAGCCTAAGTTGACCACTTAACTTCTTATACTTGCGCCCCCTCATCCTTTGCTTATAAATCGAACTCAATCAAGATATGCCACTACAGAAACATTCATATATACACACAGTTACCTACATTCAGGGTGAAGAAAAAATGCCGCACTTGGAAGACGGCATGCGATTCCTCATCCAGATTCAAGACAAAAGGTGCAAATGGCTCTGAGCACTATGGGCTTAACTACTGAGGTCATCAGTCCCCTAGAACTTAGAACTACTTAAACCTAACTAACCTAAGGAAATCACACACATCCATGCCCGAGGCAGGATTCGAACCTGCGACCGTAGCGGTCGCGCGGTTCCAGACTGTAGCGCCTAGAACCGCTCGGCCACTTCGGCCGGCCAAGACAAAACGGTTTTCTACCAAAGTCAGATCGGGTGTTCTTTGAAAAATGCATGAAATCGAGGCGCTGGCAACACCGTCACATCGTGCAGCGCATCGTAATGCACAGAAGAACGTGCATCACCCCGCACTGCCGTTGTGGCTCACAGAATAGCCGTAGAGTCACGACCGAGGGCTCAGCCACTGCTGGACGCACGGTGCGGCGCTCCGTATTGTAGCTGGCTGGTTACGTAAATAAGTTTACGGCAAGTGGTTACTGCCTTCCTTGGACAGCCACCGAATTTGTAAGTTGTAATACTTCTTGTTCATCATCTTTGTGCATCGTTCGTGAAGCGGAGGTTTCGCTTCGTACCTGTAAATGAAGTTCATGGGTTCGACCAGAAAAAATACTTTGAGGGTCGCCTTTAACATGATTGTACGTCATGTGCAACCTACAGCTTTGGAAATCCATGACTGGCTGCATGAAAATTTCGATATTTCTGGTGACAATGCTGAGTTCAAGCAAATTAATAATGAGAAATACTGTGTTTTTGTTAAACTGCATAGTTATGCTATGTTAGAAAGAATATTACTGAGAACCAAGGGCACATTGTAATTCCGTCATCATGACGAGTCTGTTACTACCGTCGATATAAGCAACGCGAACAGCGAACTGAAAACTGTCAGGGCGCTAAATCTTTCCCCAGAGCTAGACAACAAGTACAGGTGCTTTCTAATTATGGACAGGTGAAAAGCATCGAATTCCAAAATGGGTCTAATAGATACAAGATTCATTGCTACAACGGGGTTATATCAGTACAAATATTTGTTACGTCCGATATCCCGTCCCACATTCTTCCAGGTGGTTGCAAGGCACACGTAATGTATGTTGGGCTAACTCCCACATGTCACATATGAAATGAACCGGGATATCTTCGAAAGAACTGCCTACAGCGCGTATTTATTCAACGAAATAATTTGCAACAGCGGACAGATTGGAGGCACAATAACTGATTTCTTCAAGTACTGCGACAGGCAACACCGAGAATACTCACATAGGATCCACTGATCGATCTCCTACCTTAGTCTAATAGGAATTCACGCCCTTGAATAGGAGACAAGCAACAAATGAAGCACGCAGGCAATCAGACAATGATCAAAAGGATCAAACTGATAAAGATCAGTCTGCAGCTATTGTTCATAAAAACAGCTACAGAGTAAATGATATTCCACTTCAACAGCGAGAAAACGAAACAGGCACGGAAAATGAAAGTCCGTCTTGTTCTCATCCAGATCAAAATAACGAGAAACGGCCATTATAAAAGGGCAGCATGAGCTCTGAAGGAGACTCTGAAGAAAAATCGGTACAGGGTCCAAAAAACAGAAGTCCGCTAACGCTGTAGCAATACAGGGTGCACCCGAGACTGGGTTGGAAACTCACGTGGACACAGGTGTTCTTCAATCCCGATAATTATACTTGGTGAGCCCCTTGAGCCGTTCATAGCAAGAAAGTGAACACCAACCAATGCAGGAAACAACACGCCAGGCAACAACACGAGAACAGCTGACTGAAACCACAACAGCTCCGACTGGAGCATGTAAACAGGTAAGTGACGTAGAAGGTTATACGGAAACAGCTTTCGGTATCAACACACAACCTGCGAATCACACAATTAAGGCAGAGGAGAGAAGAATTATCAGTCAGAAGGCTACAAAATCTCAAGATGAAAACCAAATGCGGCACGGCTGAAAAGTAAGAGAGATGCAGAAAGGGAATATCACAACGACGAGAGAAGAGAAATGGAAAGCGAACCTACTGCAAATGAATCCGGACAAGGTAATTGAATAAGGAAATATGAAGAGACATGAAAACTGACAACTAGCTTGCACTGAAATAGGAGGATGCTTACTCTACTCACGCTAAATATCTGCGGAGTAATAAATGAAAAAAGACGAGGATTCTAGGGAATTTCTTTAAAAAACCAATGACGTAGATATTTGCGCCCTCCTTCAGGAAGTAGCTTGCGAAGAGATGAACCTGCAACAGCAATACAATGTGTGCAACAACGTCGGCTCCAGCGCTAGAAGATGTTGCATTTTAAGCGGAGTCGTTCTGACAGAAAAGCAGCCGGACGGACGCCTTATCACAACCACATCAAACAATAACAATATTAAACCTTTGTGCCCCACCAGGAACAAATAACAGAAATGATAGACGAAAGTTCTTTAGTGAAACTATCCCGTACTTTATGAGACACGAAAAGGGTGACATAATAATGGGGTGGAAGATTTTAATTGTGTTGTAAGATCGACAGACACAACAGGATGAAGCCCCCATTGTGGCCCCTTACGCAGCATAGCTGGAGGACTGCAGCTGTCAGACGTCCTAGATCGACTAGGCATCACGCGATCCCGCTATATGTGTGTATCTCCACTGTCAGCCTCGAGACTGGATAGATTTTATACCACAAAAAGAACAGACTTACAGGACTACGAAGTAATACCTGTCAGCTTTTCGGACCACCATTCACTTCTTGTTAAAATATAAAATAAAAGATTTATCCCGGAACAACCTAATGGAAAAAGCGTACTGGAAGTTATACCGCAATTTGCTTAATGTTAAGCGGGCAAAAACAGAATTTTGCAAATGTTATCATCGGAAGCGGTTCTCTGGTAGTGTTCTTGAATGGTCAGATAAAATGGAGAAAGTTGGAATTCTTAAACTCTTCAGAAACGTAGCTTATAGGAACAGTGGCATTAGAAAGAAATCATTGAATTCTATATAATTATTGTTCGAGAACTCCAAAAAAAAGTGGACAACGTAGAAGACCTATTTAGCGAACTGAAGAAACTCAAAGGCAAAATAATAACTCACAAAGATAAGCGATGCATTACAGACGAACAATTGAGCATCTGCCACCTCGGTCGAGAAAGGAAACGGCGCGGACAGAGATTTATCGGAAATCTAACTTCTTCCGACGGGATCGATACCGCTAGTATGGAAGACTTTAAAGACAGCTCCGGAGACTGTTCGGAGAACAGCCATAAGATCCTAGCAAGGCAGCAGGTTTGCTACCAAACTGCACGACTTCCCTCACCAAGGAAATTGCCTCTATGTTGATAGAGTCCATATCCGAAGAAGAAATTGAAGATATTATAAAGTACTTACCACGAATGGAGTCTGGGCGTTGATGGCAAACCGTATGAATTTAACAAAGTTGTCTGGTCAGTTATCAAAGCGGAATTCAAAGAGCTCATAAAAGAGAAGTAAAGAGTGGGTCAAATATATTCAGCAAATGAACCAGGAATTACAATCCTTGTATTAAAAACTTTCAAACCAAGAATAATAACTGATTTTAGGCCAATAACTTTCTTATATACCGCCTTAAAAACAATGGTGCGCATAATAGTGCAAGATTAAAAGAAACTCTTCCGGAGGTAATCGGCCCTGGTCAAACGTATAGTGTTCCCGAAAGGAAGTTCATTGACGAACTTTGCTCCCTGACAGACACGACGTTCTTCTCATGGATGTAACAAAACGAAACGATAGGACTGTTGAACATTGAACTAGAACAATCCTTTGACAAAGTCATCATCAGTATCTAAGGAATGTGTTGCAACACTGTAACTTTTCACAGGTCACAATAGATCTACTACTACCACACCCGAATCCAATGGTCTCCAAAATATATGGCTCTGAGCACTATGGGACTTAACAGCTGTGGTTATCAGTCCCCTAGAACTTAGAACTACTTAAACCTTACTAACTTAAGGACATCACACACATCCATGCCCGAGGCAGGATTCGAACCTGCGACCGTAGCAGTCGCGCAGTTCCGAACTGCGCGCCTAGAACCGCGAGACCACCGCGGCCGGCTCCAAAATATAAGTTAAGGGCCAAGTCACGGGTGAATTCCCATTTCAGCTCTCAGTCCTGCAGGGATGCCCGCTATCCATAATAATATTTATAATTTCCTTGGAACCAGTGATCTGCTCAACCACCGACCAAAACTTTGGAATACATGTTGGTACACAAAGGTTTGCCGTTAACGCTTATGCCAACGATTTAAAAATTGTAATCACACAGCATCAAGACACTGGGACGATTGACTCCTTATAAGCAAGGAGTAGCAGCAACAATAAACAACCACGAAGCCCGACTCCTGTAGTTGAACAAAACCTCACAACTCATGCCGCATCCCTTCACAGAATGTGACGGGATGGAGGCACTCGGCTCTAAACTGAAGAAGAACTAGAACGAATTGGTATGATGGCTCTTTCTAAAATGTGGTGTACAGCTCAAATAATACCCATAGAGCGACGAATTGGTATTTTGGCTAAACATGAACAAATAATACCCACAGAGTGACGAATTGATATTTTGGCTAAACATGAACAAATTAGTATCTTGGCTCCTTCTAAAATGTGGTAACAACACCGTCAAGTGAGGGCGGATTAGGGTTAATAGACTGCGAGAAAAAATGCACAGTCTTCATTGCTAAAAAATTTGAAACAACCAGCACGTCAGTCGGATTTATTGTGGGCAGCATGGGGAATTGCCACAAGAAGTAGAATTCAACGATGGGCACCCACGTATATTAAACTCGCACTCTTAAAATTTCGATGGGAATTCTAGAAATACTCTCAAATGAAAAGATTATGGGATGGCTAGAGAATGAAACAGTCCACACAACAGTCAGCCAAATAAAACAAAGATCTTAACTGGAAGCTAGTGTGGTCTAACTTTTCGGATGCCACTATACACAGTAAGTTCAACGCTGTGTTCGGCCGCTTACATGTTCTTAAACGATCTGTTTCAATACATGTTCTTCAACGATCTGTTTCCCACAGTATCACTGTGACACCATCTGAGACTCACGGGAAACTCTAACTGGAAACATTGTGGCTTGACCTACGCAATACTGCACCGAACAGTAGGCTGTTCACGAATCCTAGACTTATGGAAGTGGATTAAATTTAAATGTGCAATGCTATTGATGACAACAACGGCTGAAATTAACACCAAGAAGACAATGTACACGGATTTCAAAACGTTCCCGGCTTCAAAGACGAGAACAGTCATGTGGCTTATATATTTCTATATGAACTACATCATCAACGATGGAGGGGAATTTGCAACTGAATTCAAACTGTGCTTGCACCAAGAAAGGGGTAAAACTGTCAGAAGCAACTGGAAAAATTAAAAATATGGTCCATAATATTCCTATTTAAACTACATCATCAACGATGGAGGTGAATCTGCAACTGAATTCAAACTGCATTTTCACCAAGAAATGGGAAAAATAAAAAAAATATGGTCCATTATGAAAATATGGTCCATTATATTCCTATATAAACAATATCATCAACGATGGAGGTGAATCTGCATCTGATTCAAACTGTGCTTGCACCGAGAAAGGGACGAAAGTGTCATAAGCTTCTGGAAAAAGGAAAAATATAGTCCATTCATAAACCCTTTAGCAAAAACAAAAAGGATATTTAAAAAGGAAAACATCAATCAATTACTTTCCAAAAGAAGTTTAAAATTTATGTAGAAGTATAGCTTACTTCTCTTGTTTCAGGTACATTCAGAACATTAGTTTAATTCTTCTAAAAATGCCACGACTTAAATAATAACATGCCCTTAAGAAGAAGTAGTTTTGGCTTCGAGGGGAGATTGAGGTTTTTCGTTAATTTAAAGAAGAAGAACTTAAGTACTTAAGAAAACTTGAATAAAGCTTATGGAAGCTAGCGGATGAAGGCATAATTTAGCGAGAGCTACGACCGGCTATAGGAGTGAATGGATGCCCGAAATAAAAAAAATTAAATAAAATACAAAAAATTTGAAACAAAAATGAAAATGTCGACTGCTGGGACATCAAACCCACATCCATCATGGACCTACGGTTCGAATCCTTGAAAAGTTCCCTTTTTATTTCTTAGACATCCGTTCCCTAGTTCTCGACGTTTATAAGCAGGACAATAGCCTATCATATGGCTGCGTGATCCATTAAACAGCATACAAGTGTCTCCTAACCGTGCAGTTCAAAACCATAACTAGCCCTGTCCGGCTCATGTAGGGCGGCTTTCCGCTGGAGTACACAAACAACGAATACAATACGCCTTTGGTGCTGGGTGCATTCAATAACCGAGCTGCTGCTACTGCTGCTGCTCGTGCATATTCTGCATGATACCCTTAACGGCGTCATCCCGATAAGAACGCTTTTCATCGCCTGGAGCAACGCCTTCGGGAAACCGATAATCTTCGTCCACAAGTAATGGGCAGAGGTCGCCAAGGACTAGACGTGCTCCACTAATAGAGGACGCGATTCTTGAAACCGTTCGCCAGTCAACGCGACGAAGTACGCGGGATGTGGCAAGACAGTTCCATATACCTGACAGACTGGTTGTTGAAGTGTTCCACCATGAAGAACTGCATCCATATCATTACCCGTCACCTCAACACCAGCGACCAGATGACCGTATTCGATGAGTACGGTTTTTGCATCAAGTGAAAGACAACGAATATTTTACAAACAACGTAATATGGACTGACGAATCTAGCTTCACTCATGAAGTTTTTTCAACCTCCACAATAGCCATTATCCATCGGAACACAACCCACAGGTCACCCATGAACGTGGCTTTCAGGCACGCTTTGGCATAAACCTGTGGGCTGCATCATGGGAGCAGTGCCTTCGGACCCTAACCTATTCCCGGAGAAGTTGAATGTATCCCTACATCATACGTTTCTTTGTAATACTTTGCCTAAAGCATTGCAAAACGTTTCACTTGGTGTTTGGCGACAGCCACGGTTTCAGCATGATGGTGCACGCCACACTTTGGAATGAATTTACGTAACCATATAATCGAAGCATTTCAGGGAAACGGATTGGTCGTGGAGGTCCAGCGTTCTGGCCTCCACGTTCCCTGGACTTTAATCCGCTACGTTTTTTATCTGTGGATACACTTAAAGGAACAAGTGTGTAATACTACACCCTTGGATGTAAATGAGCTAATAGCTCGTGTTCATGCCGCTTAACCAATGGTGGATGCACGTGTGTTGCTAGGATCCAGCAAAGTATGTTCCAACAAGTGGCGAAGTGTTTCCAAATGCAAGGTGGTCGCTTTGAACGTCTTCTCTAACGTGAACCTTGTTCTGTGAAGATAACCTGGACGTCAGAAGTAAATAGTAAAGTTATCGAGCACAGCATAATGTGCAATCTAATACAGCCCACCGATTGTGTTTTTTGTACCACATTGGATACAGACGATGTTACTGTACCCACTGTTATATTCTGTTGGATTTATTTGTGTCAGGGACGAAACGAAGTAGTCATTTATGTTTATGTTATGTCTTAATCTTTAAATAAAGTTAACAGTAACAGAAATAAATAAATGAGATGCTGGCCCGCATCTCGTGGTCGTGCGGTAGCGTTCTCGCTTCCCACGCCCGGGTTCCCGGGTTCGATTCCCGGCGGGGTCAGGGATTTTCTCTGCCTCGTGATGGCTGGGTGTTGTGTGATGTCCTTAGGTTAGTTAGGTTTAAGTAGATCTAAGTTCTAGGGGACTGATGACCTAAGATGTTAAGTCCCATAGTGCTCAGAGCCATTTGAACCATTTAAATGAGATGCTGCATTGTGGATGCGTAACTTGGATACACTTTGCTGCTTTAAATTTTAAAAAAAAATTATTAGACGCGAACACGACTCGAAAATTGGCGAGAGTGCATATCCGTTCTTCAGGGCATTGTCTCGTTTTACTGAGCTAATGGGACAGTTCATGCTAGCTGTTCTCGGTCACGCTGCACGCTGTTAGAGCGTAGCCAGAGCCTCAATTTTTAAATCGCATTTTTGTTAAACCTATTGGCTGGGCAAGGGTTTGCTAGATACACTTTTGTCTTGAAGTGGGTTGAGGAATCGCTTACCGACCTCCACATGAGGCATTTCTTCTTCATCCTGTATACTGTCTGTTAAGAAATTCTTTAACGGATTATCGCGCAAAAATTATTTTAAACCGGCCGGAGTGGCCGTGCGGTTCTAGGCGCTACAGTCTGGAACCGAGCGACCGCTACGGTCGCAAGTTCGAATCCTGCCTCGGGCATGGATGTGTGTGATGTCCTTAGGTTAGTTAGGTTTAATTAGTTCTAAGTTCTAGGCGACCTCCGAAGTTAAGTCGCATAGTGCTCAGAGCCATTTGAACCATTTTTATTATTTTAATTTAAAACCATTTGAATTATTTGTTGGATCTTTCAATTGTTATTATAAGCAAATCTTTATTTCCCGATACTAAGGAAGACTAAGGGGTAGTGTCATTTTTTTGTTGACAATAAACTCGAAACGTGAACGACGATTGAGGTTTCATGTTCCGTCGATGACGAGATCAGTAGAGACGAAGCTTGAGCTCAGTTAGGGCAAGGATAGGAAAGCAATCGGCTATGTTCTTTTAAAAGAAAAATATGAGCATACGTCTGTATCTGTTTACTAAAACCTTAGGAAGGCTAAATGTGAATGGCCGGACGAAGATTTGATGGTAGCTCTTTCTTCACATGAGTTTACATAAAGTGACTTTAAGTATTTCGTTGTCAAAAGTACGTCGCGCAACCACGAACCACCACTGTGCCTCCTACAAGCACTTCTTAGATTAAAGGGTATTTTTATTTCATACTTCGTGGAACATGTCTCTATCACCCCAGCGGAGAGCGAGGAGTAAAATCTGTTTCTGAGCCTCGTCTTCAAAAGACACCACTGCATCACACATTCAGATTGCGCCATTGCAACGACCAGAAATCCACCTGATCTTCTTGTACAAAGGGCGTTCAAAAAGTTTTGCACAGTCGTCTCTATTTTTTTTTTATTTTTTGCAAGAGGAGAATGAACATTTTTTGTGAACTTACTTGGAACATTTAGCTATACATTGAGCCTACTCAATGTAGCCTCCATCAGCAGCGACGCATTTGGCTCAAGTTTCTTTCCATGATGTAAATGCACTTTGGTAAAATTCTGGGGATTGACTTTTACACCATCACTTGACACAGGAAATAAGGTCTTTCTCACTATCAAATATTTTACCGCGTAGGTGGGCCTTCAGACGACCAAAGAGGTAAAAATCAGACGGAGTCAAGTCCGGACTGTAGGGAGGGTGAGGAACAATTTTCCAACCCATTTTCTTGATTTTCCCAACGTGCACAGATATCTTTGACCCTAGTGACTGTAGTAGTAATACCACACTACCCAATGACAACGAGTCATTTCAAAAAGCTGTTGTGTCGCCACATATCTGTTAGTTTGGATGATTTGATCAATGGTCTCCTTATTCACATCGTTCACTGCCGTCGATGGTTTATCTCATCGTGGATTGTCCAGTAGAGAGAAATCACCTTCTTTTATTTTCTGCAACCACCGCTGGATACTGGTGCGATCCCCTGTGTCCTTCCCATAAACAGGGAGCAACTTCCTGTGAATTGATGTGGCAGAGTCATCGCCGGTCTTGAAGAATAATTTCATCATCGACCGTTGTCGCAACCTGCCGTCTATTTCACGGTCCATTATGGCTCACCTGTACATAAAAGAAACTTCTTTTGTACACCAACTTATAGCTAAATGTTCCAAGTATGTTCACAACAATTTTTGTTCTTCTCCTGCAAAAAATAAAATAAATAGAGACGACTGTGCAAAACTTTTTGAACGCCCTTTGTACCTACAAATTCCTACAACTGCGATTAACTGTCAGAAAATTAATGAAAGCAACACAAAACTTCTACATTACACTGCCTGACAAAAAATCATCCAGAAGCGGAGGAAGAAACTAAATGAAATTTCACAGACTGAATCGGTATATGAGGCCATTTCATTGATCACAGTATTGACTTAAGTGTATAATGGAGTTGGCAGAACGACCCCACTTATCACTGTGATGTTGCACCCTCTCTTGCCTAGACGTCCACTGTTTCGGTTGGGAATGGTGACATAAAGCCGTTGCATCGTCTCCTGAGGCAAACAGGCTTAGTAATATTATACCTTGTCCTTTACATCCCGGCTACTACAACTGGCACGAAATTGACGTCCGAGCTGGTCTCACATGCGTTCTATCGGGAACAGATCTGGGGAACTTTATGGCCGTAAAAATACCTCAAGGTGAAGAACTATATACTTCCGAAATATGGATATGCGTAATATAAGTCCACGATCTGTTTTTTCTGCACTAAATCTCGTTGCTTCTCAACATTTGTATATGTCTTTGCATGCATCTTCTATCATAATTTGTGACGTCGTTTTCAAAGCCGACGGGTTTTATCCATGGAGGTAAAAAAAAGAGGGGAGGTGTCGTTACGTCACAAACTTGAAGCCGATGTCCACCAACTTAACTAGCCCAAAACATTAGGTTAGCCGCATTCATACCTCCATAGTTCACCGCGGTGACACTTCCTCGTGACGTCATTCTGATGTGCCCGTGCCCGGTTTCGACAGTGCTCGGTGCTTTGATTGTTCGGAGACGTAGTTGTTTCATCAAAATGCCAGCTTGCGTTGCTTACGTGAGTACTAATCGATCCGATCGTAATCAAAATTTTAAAGGAATCTCATTTTATTCGTAAGTGGAACAATTCAAGCAATATTTTCTTTGTATACATGAATAATCTGTGGCTTGGTTCTACAAGGGCCAATGTCGAGAATCTTAGCTTTAAGTTATAAGCGTCTGATATTTTCAGTCATTTTCTGGCAACTATTAATAACATACTTGGGGCTATTTTGTACTATCATTATAGTGAATCAACTTAACTAATGCTTATTTTTAAATAATAAATTTCTAGAATTTTCAACTTCAAAATTAAAGAGGACGTTGGCCCTTTTCAACATCATGAACTATCTTAAATTATTTGACATTGGCCCTTTGGACATCGGATAAGGTACACGGAATAACCAGAAACAGGTAATTTTAAGGTAAACATTTCCTTGTGCTCATTAATTAAATCACTTTATTCATTTCTCAAGAATTTAATAACTGATAGCTACTGTTACATGTTCCAAAAACCACATTTTATCGCCGTAAATCATGAAAACACTGTTTGGTCTGGTAATCAGGGGGAAACTGTTTATTCACATTTCTTAATATCAGACAAATAATTTGCATACACTATGGTTGATACTGTAAAAGAGGAGAGAAAAAATATATCACTCGTTTCCGTCATCATCACCATCCTTATTCTCCCCTTCGTAAGATATCTGTTCGTGTCTTTCACCTGACTGTGTATTGACTCTCAGGTGATTGATGAACTGCATGTACCGGGTGATCAAAAATCAGTATAAATTTGGAAACTTAATAAACCACGGAATAATGTAGATAGAGAGGTAAAAATTGACACACATGCTTGGAATGACATGGGGTTTTATTAGAACAAAAAAAAAAAAAACAATATTGCTAGACGCGTGAAAGATCTCTTGCGCTCGTCGTTTGGTGATGATCGTGTGCTCAGCCGCCACTTTCGTCATGTTTGGCCTCCCAGGTTCCCAGACCTCAGTCCGTGCGATTATTGGCTTTGGGGTTACCTGAAGTCGCAAGTGTATCGTGATCGACCGACATCTCTAGGGATGCTAAAAGACAATCTCCGACGCCAATGCCTCACCATAACTCCGGACATGCTTTACGGTGCTGTTCACGACGTTATTCCTCGACTACAGCTATTGTTGAGGAATGATGGTGGACATATTGAGCATTTCCTGTAAAGAACATCATCTTTGCTTTGTCTTACTTTGTTATACTAATTATTGCTATTCTGATCAGATGAAGCGCCATCTGTCGGACAATTTTTGAACGTTTGTATTTTTTTGGTTCTAGTAAAACCCCACGTCATTCCAAGCATGTGTGTCAATTTGTACCTCTCTATCTACATTATTCCGTGATTTATTCAGTTTTCAAATTTATACTGACATTTTGATCACCCTGTAGAATGGACGACTGCTTACACTGATGTATGGAAGGAGATCCCTTAAGTCCTTTAATTTATTTTCTGAAATGGGTATGATGGCATCCGAAATAGGTGCAAGTTTTGGCATAGACAAGCGTCTTTCGGTTCAGAAAAAAATGTTGAAATGTGTGTGAAATCTTATGGGACTTAACTGCTAAGGTCATTAGTCCCTAAGCTTACACACTACTTAACCTAAATTATCCTAAGGACAAACATACACACACCCATGCCCAAGGAAGGACTCGAACCTCCGACGGGACCAGCCACACAGTCCATGACTGCAGCGCCGAAGACTGTTCGGCTAATCCCGCGCGGCTTCTGTTCAGATCTATTACTTTGAATGGTTCTTCTGAGGAGTAACTGTGTTTGTAGGAGACAATTCCTGGAGAACCTGAGTGATACTTCATCCGTTTTATCTTGTTCCAAACAATAGGATTCCCTTCTGTGTTAATTTTCTTGTGCAGATAATGACTTCTCATAAAGTCTTTAAAGCTGTAGAAGTGCTTTTGTTCAAGCTCTATGGCAGTTATGGGTGGCTTCCGGGTAACCATGCGTAATAATTTGTCCCGGTCTCTTGGTAGTTCTACTTCAACAGTTGTTGTTGTCTTTGTCTTCTCAATGGCTGCGTGAACTGAGTCAGCTTCCAAGTGAGTATCTCCAACTTCAATAAACTTGTGGTTGATTTCCAAACGTCTTCCCTGAATCATGAATTCTCCCACTACTCTCAGAAACATGATGGCAATGAAAATATTTCTGTTTTGTCCGGTTCGCGAATCGCCGTACAGGTGTACCTCAACATTTTCGTCGGCCAGTTTCATCAAATAATCGTATAGACAGGAAGCTATTTCTTGGCCACCTCTTCCTGCCACTGTTTCATTCCAAATGTAACATACTGGAGAACATTCTTTATGTCTCTTTACATAGACGGTCAAGTTTAAGGTCCAAAGTTGTCTTTCGTAAAATGCCACACCAAAGCGTACAAAAGGAGTGGGTAGACATTTATGTAAATCAAAGGCCAGGGTGATTAAATTGGAATTATGTTCAGCTTTCTTTTTATCACTCTTTCTGATCGTAAGCAGCCTCGGCTAAATCCAAATGATGCTGTCGATCCACTTCAACCTGACAACGTTCAGCATCATTAGTATAATTCTTGAGTAACATGACGTATTTGTCACATTTTGCACAAGTGTCAGTCTTCGGTTTGTGGAAGCTAAGATTGAAACAGGTCACAAAAACTCTTCGACAACACGCTTCACTTCTTGGCTTCATACCTTTGGTTTGGAAAAATTCTTGATAGAGCCGGTACATTGCTGAAATACTCAAGTCCGGAGATAAATATTTTTTAGAAGAATGAGATCAAGAATAATGGCTTTCGTAGGAAGGAAACATGTTAATGTGTTTCTTTATTAAATCAGTGTCGTCAGATAGAACTTTCGGATGATTAGAATGTTTACCACCTCCGTCTGCAGCACACACTCCTCCTTCACAACCCCGTCTTTTCTCCACAATTATTCTTACTTTCTTTCGTGTTAAAGAAAATTCTAACATTCTTCTATCTTAGTCTGCAGAGAAGGACTGTAAAGAAAGTACTTTCTGGAATATTTTTGCCTGCTTGCAATTCCATCAGGTTTGTTTCTTAAACGCTCCACATGTTTCTTTTCCTCAGGCACATGATTAACTATGAACTGATTTTGTGTTTCTGGGGACAACTTATAATATTCTATGAACATTTTATCTCTCTCAACGTCATTTATTTATTCTCAGCAATTTGATGACTTTCACGATGATTTCAGAATTTTAGCAGTGTAACTTTTCCTTTCGACGTCACATATTCCTTTCCTGCAGTTTTCAATTCTTTCCTCCGATTTTTCTCCCATAATTTTTCATTTCGCTTTCTTTTTCTGGATGAATCCTGTAGACCACATTTCTTCCTCCTCCTTCCACTGAACTTTGTTGTTTCACTGCCAGGCTGCTGTTGAATTAGATCAATTTCTTCAGTCCTTGAAGATCTTTAAACTGTCTTTCGTAAAGCTATATTCCCTCCGTCATTGCTTTCATCACTACGTTCACCGTCACTTGGAACATATTCATCAGAATCTTCAGATACTTCAACAGAACTTGAAATTACGTCTGCCAATAATGACGAACATGCATTTCCTTCTGTACTGGTACTGGAATGACCGTAAAGAAAAGAAAAATGAAATAAATTTAATAGCCGGTTGATAATATTTCAGATAGGCATTAAGTTGAGACACCAATGAATTTAAAGTCTTGTGTTGGAAAAATGAGGTATAAATGCTCCCGTTTATTTTAGTAACTTACCTTCAAGGCAAAGTGACTACTTCGGCGGTGACATTTCAGGTGCAATTTGTTCCCCAAGCTCTTGCTTATCGCCTCTGTGAAACATGATGTTTGTGCTCATCAAGACTGTCTATAGACACCTCATTAACAATGCGCTGAATGGTTAGGGGAATTGTTAAAGGAACAACTCTTATTATTGTGTATTCCCGCCAGATTTAAGTCCATTGTCACAGCATTGTTTCAATTGTTGAAACCGTCTGTCAGCAAAAAAGGCCAATGTCGACATTGGCCCTTCTTACAACAACTGTAAAATAAGAGAGAGGGCCAATATCAAGACTGGACCTTTTACACTGACTGAAAACTTGATAAAACACTTTGGGGCTTACATATTAAAACCCCAGTATCTCTCATCCTATGTGCTTAGACATTGGCCGTTTTAACATTATGAATAGCACTTGAAACTACACTCCTGGAAATGGAAAAAAGAACACATTGACTCCGGTGTGTCAGACCCACCATACTTGCTCCGGACACTGCGAAAGGGCTGTACAAGCAATGATCACACGCACGGCACAGCGGACACACCAGGAACCGCGGTGTTGGCCGTCGAATGGCGCTAGCTGCGCAGCATTTGTGCACCGCCGCCGTCAGTGTCAGCCACTTTGCCGTGGCATACGGAGCTCCATCGCAGTCTTTAACACTGGTAGCTTGCCGCGACAACGTGGACGTGAACCGTATGTGCAGTTGACGGACTTTGAGCGAGGGCGTATAGTGGGCATGCGGGAGGCCGGGTGGACGTACCGCCGAATTGCTCAACACGTGGGGCGTGAGGTCTCCACAGTACATCGATGTTGTCGCCAGTGGTCGGCGGCAGGTGCACGTGCCCGTCGACCTGGGACCGGACCGTAGCGACGCACGGATGCACGCCAAGACCGTAGGATCCTACGCAGTGCCGTAGGGGACCGCACCGCCACTTCCCAGCAAATTAGGGACACTGTTGCTCCTGGGGTATCGGCGAGGACCATTCGCAACCGTCTCCATGAAGCTGGGCTACGGTCCCGCACACCGTTAGGCCGTCTTCCGCTCACGCCCCAACATCGTGCAGCCCGCCTCCAGTGGTGTCGCGACAGGCGTGAATGGAGGGACGAATGGAGACGTGTCGTCTTCAGCGATGAGAGTCGCTTCTGCCTTGGTGCCAATGATGGTCGTATGCGTGTTTGGCGCCGTGCAGGTGAGCGCCACAATCAGGACTGCATACGACCGAGGCACACAGGGCCAACACCCGGCATCATGGTGTGGGGAGCGATCTCCTACACTGGCCGTACACCACTGGTGATCGTCGAGGGGACACTGAATAGTGCACGGTACATCCAAACCGTCATCGAACCCATCGTTCTACCATTCCTAGACCGGCAAGGGAACTTGCTGTCCCAACAGGACAATGCACGTCCGCATGTATCCCGTGCGACCCAACGTGCTCTAGAAGGTGTAAGTCAACTACCCTGGCCAGCTAGATCTCCGGATCTGTCCCCCATTGAGCATGTTTGGGACTGGATGAAGCGTCGTCTCACGCGGTCTGCACGTCCAGCACGAACGCTGGTCCAACTGAGGCGCCAGGTGGAAATGGCATGGCAAGCCGTTCCACAGGACTACATCCAGCATCTCTACGATCGTCTCCATGGGAGAATAGCAGCCTGCATTGCTGCGAAAGGTGGATATACACTGTACTAGTGCCGACATTGTGCATGCTCTGTTGCCTGTGTCTATGTGCCTGTGGTTCTGTCAGTGTGATCATGTGATGTATCTGACCCCAGGAATGTGTCAATAAAGTTTCCCCTTCCTGGGACAATGAATTGACGGTGTTCTTATTTCAATTTCCAGGAGTGTATATGGCGTACGCCAATAAAACCAGTTTTGACAAATACTGACATTGGCCCTTTTAGAACCAAGCCACAGAATTATTGTTGCACTGTTTGTTTATATTGTAATGGTTTTATTTCAGTCATTTCACTTTAGATTTGCCTCACTTTTCTCTGTGTCCTTTCTTTCTCTTCCTTCCTGTGTTTCACATTGTCTTCCAAGTTGCAAACGCTTCGATATCCGAGTAGCACTCTATCAGCGGTCTCGTCCCCTTACGGAAGCATGTCATGCCCTATATTTCTCTCGGTTTGGCAAGCAGTATTATTAGTTTTATAACGACTCGTGAACAACATGTATGGAACGTTTCACTACGTTTTTATAAGATATGAAATCCGTTTATATCTATTATGTCCGTTTTTCTCATAATAAGCGTGTATAATTTTATGACTTTTGCTTAATCCAATACAGGTACCAAAGCAATGGACATAATACATTATAAAATATTGTAAAAATTCCTGTTGTGAGCTAGATATTAACGTTGTGTCATTTTAAAATCTTAGTCTTTCATCGTGTTTTACATCTAAGGATCGACATACATTTTAACTCTCACTTATGGAAATATTTCAGCAAGTATTTTATATTAGTTCTCTTTCACCACTGAGATTTTCGTCAGTTTACCTAATCTGCAGGATACAAAACAAGACATATCTGAGCATATGTGAAAGTCTTTACTTCTGCTTCTAGCAAAAAGAACAACGTTTGATTTGTAACAAAAATGTCATAAATTGTGCACTATAATTTGAAAGGTGGCTACACTGAGCCACTGCGCCAGAGATTGCGCCAAAGAGTATTATTAAGCCGCCTCCACAGTGCTTGTTGAGAGCTCGTAGTAGTCAGTGCCTGTTAAGAGCTCGTAGAAGTGAGTGCCTGTCGAGGACTCGGGGTAGTCTGTGCTGAGATGTTGTAGCAGAGAGTGTTTGTTCAGATGTGCTAGTAGGCAGTGCTTGCTGAGATGTGATATTGGAGAGTTCTGGTTGAGATGTGATAGTAGAGAGTCGGTGTGAGATATAATGTAAGGATTAGAGTGATTTTCACCAATATAAATGAGGTAATAAACTCCGTTTCTTTTTATTTCAGTGTCCTAAATGATGCGTCATTACAGGTTCAGTCAACAAAGCATTTGGCGTGTGTTCTTGTATTAGAGTTTAATTCTGCTTTCTTGTGCAATTATAGTATTTCTAATTTTCTTTTATCACGTCAGTATAATTGCTATTTAAAAATTCTTGTCTTGTTGAAGAAGAACCGTGCCAGATATGCGTTGAGTCATACTTCCACATACAGAACAGTTATACTTGTGTTTTGGTTTAGTAGGTTTTATAGTTGCTGGGGACTTAATTAATTAACTGTGTTTACGAAAATTTTCATTTCATTCTTTGTTGTTGTTCTTTGCAGTCAGATAGCGTAATAATACTAGTCAGGGCCAACCGTTTACGAGACACAGCGTAATCGGACATACAGCTACGAAAAATAAAAAGTGTTTTCAATCATATTTAATTAAGCCCCCATGCACGTGGCGACCGCTGCTTCGGATCGTCCCTTGGAATTCTTCTGATTGTAAAAATAGTAGACGGTAGTATTGTTGTAGTAATTTGTAGTTAGTAATTGTAGTCTATTTTGCATGTGTAGATTTGGTAATTGTCATTCTTCTAATGGTATTTTTTCTCAGAATTTGATTTGTTGTCTTGTATACGCGTTTGACAATTTAGTGCAATTATTTCAATTGTTCGATTAATCGTGTTTGAGGGAAACATTTTATGTAAATGGTATTGTTGGAGATAAAGAGACATTGTGTGTAATTTTCGTACAGTGACGAATTTTTTTATGTTTTGTAAATGATTACGCGATCAATGAAAAAGGCAAAAATGATGAATAGTGAGAATGACGAAATTGTTGACATGCCGAACTCGCCAACACAGGACAACAGTATGATGAATAATGGTGTTGAAAACAATTTAATAAGCAGGGAAAATAGTTCGGAACCATTTCAAAATTTTTCTCAATCAGAAAATTCACAGAATACGAGATTAACGACAGAAGATTCTGTAATAGTATCGAACAAAGATAGCTTTACAGCTATGACGAAAGAAGTCGATTTCGCGGGAAACGTTAAGGGTGAAAAGAGTTTCGAACCAGTTACTATGGAGCAGTTGATGAGTGCAATATTAAATGTCGGATCACGGTTGGAATCTGATTAAAACAGTGGAATCTGAATTAAAAACAATGGGATCACAGTTACGATCTGAATTAAAAACAATGGGATCACAGTTACGATCTGAATTAATAACAGAGATGGAAGCAATGGCAACGCGGTTAAGTTCACGAATAGGGACATGTTTCAGCATGAAAGATGAATCAAACAAAGAAATTAGAGAAGAAGTACAACCAATTTTGAAGGCTCACAATAATAGCTTAATTTCAACAGAAATCAGACAAAAGGAACAGGGCAGGGGACAGGAAGAAAAAGATCGCGTGATAGTACAAAAATTTTCAGAGTTAAATTTACAATGTGCACACGATAAGGAAGAAATAATTGAGAGAATCGAGGAATCCGTACCAAATGACAGAATAAATAATCTAACACAACAATATGAACAGTTAACTACCAAATGTGTCAACACCGAAACCCGAGTCGCGACATTTACAGAAGACGTAAATAAACAGAAAGAACAATTAAGTGACTCATCGGAAAGAGTGGAGGAGATCTCAGATAAATTGACAAGTGTTAGTTTAGCAGAAGAGTTTGAAGAAAATAATTTGTTTCATTTACGGGATGCGACAAGAGAGCGCCAGGCGCGCGAACTTGACAATAATCGTCATTGGGACTGGGACAGACGCGGTAGGTCTTTGTCGCCACGAGGCGAAAACTTTGACTATAAACACTTTTTGACTGTTCGGAAATTTAAGATCTTCCGCAATGCTAAGAATGACATACATCCATGTTCATGGTCAGGTCAATTTGCGTACACACTTCCGCCAAAGTTGCCACTAAGTCACAAACTGGAAATTATGTGCGGCTATTAAAGTCCTCAGGGGATTCACTACTCTAAGTGAATATGTGCCGTAGCGAGCATAGGGCCCCGAGCTGTAGTGGTGCTATTTCTCTTTTAGTTTTCTGTACCACTGCCTACTCTTTTACTATTGTTTGCATCTGTCAAAACAACTCTTCGACTATCAATCTATCTAGACAGTAGATAAACAATAACCGGATATGACGATTTTACCCAAAAGAGATTTCGAAAATTACTGTTTGGACTTACTGTACCTTCAGCAGCATTCATTCCTAGCTTAAATGAAATTTTACCTGTTTGTCTTCGTGACAATATTACTTCATATGTTGACGACATTTTTATTGCTAAACATTCTTGGAGTGAGCACAACAAAATTTTGGATTCATTGTTACGTATTTTTGCAAGAGTTGGCATTACAGTGAACTTAGAAAAATCTGAATTTGGTCGTTCTCAGGTGAAATTTCTCGGACACATTATTTCTACGGAAGGTATTCTTCCTGATCCAGAGAAACTTGACGCTATTCGTAATTACGCTGTTCCTACCACAAAACGTGATGTTCGTAGTTTCCTTGGTGTCTGTAATTTTCTTAGACGCTTTGTTAGATTGGACAATTTGGCCACACCTCGTTTTTGCGAACTATCTGGAAAGTTCTTTTTAAACGAAAATCGGTCGACAACTCCGTTTGGTTAGTTTGTATTCCTGATGAGTGGGTCAATACATTGATTTGGTATACGCATTTCAGTTATGCACACTTTGGTCCCAGAAAATGCTTTCATAAATTACGAGAAAATTGCTACTTCAGTAATATGGAAAAACGTATTCGATCTGTTCTGGCCAAATGCAAATTATGTCAAAAGGCTAAGCCGCCAACAGTTTCTCACAGAGCACCGTTGTTTCCTATCATTCCAGCGAAATTAAAGGACATGGCTGCAGTCGATTTGTTCGGTCCAGTGGTTCGTTCTACTAATGGTTTTGCGTACATTTTCGTAGCAGTGGAGTTGACGTCAAAATATGTGTGTTTTACACCGTTACGCAAAGCAACAGCTCTTTCAGTATCTAACGCTTTCATCAAACATTTTCTTAAAGAAGTTGGTCATGTTGATAAGGTTATATCAGATAATGAATCACAGTTTCGTTCTAAAATTTGGCTTCGTACTCTACAGCGTCGTAAAATTAAACCAATTTTCATTTCACTTTTTCACCCCCAATCTAACGCTTCAGAGAGATGGATGAAGGAAATCAATAAATTGCGTCGACTTTATTGTCATCAGAATCACAGAACTTGGGATCAGTATCTTCATATTTTTCAAAACATTCTGAATGAACTCCCTAATGACTCAACTTCTTTACCGCCATTACTGATATTAAAAAACAAAGCACCGACAAATCGCATTTCTGAAAAAGTTCCTTTTCCGCCTTCACAGAAACTGCGGCATTCTGAAGTTGTCAACCTGGCTCTACGAAATATTGCATCTGCGGCTGCTAGAAGAGAGAAATCAGCTAAGCGTTCTGGTCGTTTAAAAATCTTGTCAGTTGGTCAGAAGGTGTTAATTAAGTCTCATCGTTTGTCTCACAAAGGAAAAGGCTTGTGTCGCAAATTTTTTCTGCTTTATAACGGTCCATATAGAATTCGTAAAATTATTCATGATAACACTGTAGAAGTAGAAACTCTTAAATCTCGACGCTCTAAAGGAATACATCATATATCTAACGTAAAAATTTTTGTGGAATGACATACTTTAGAGAAACTCACAGCTACATGTAAACATGCGGAGAGTACAAGGATACCGCGCTGTGTTTTGGCGGCGGCACATACTCAAAGCAATAGTCAAGTCTGCGCGCCGCACAAGGCAGTCGTTGACCGCGAACAATTGCTTCCTACGTCACGCGCCTACAGCTGATCGAGTGCTCAGTGCGAATGCACTGACAGCCGTAAACAAACACACAGTTTAATTTCTCCGACTAAATTCAGTATAAAGCTATAGTGACTTGATGAATTATGTTATTAACATTCAGTATTTTTCAGGATACGGTTCTATAAAATATTTAAGAACTTCAGGTAAATTCTGTGTGTCTCCGACGTTAAGAGGACTTGTTATCGAGAAAATTTCAGAAAGAATGTAATTTCGAAGAAGAAACTAATGAACTAAAAAGGTAACTATTAATTGAGTTTATTTTTCAGGTAACATATTTCCACTTAGGTACGTACTTTAGACGTAATTTGCTGCTCGCGATTACGTGATTCATACTTTGTGCTAATTTCATGTTCTATGAATTTACGTGTGAAGCGACGTGCTTGCGTACGTTAACTGATTTTGACAATGATTATTAATGAACAGGATTGTTATTTGTATATATTATGCATCGCTTGGTTGCACTGCTTTTTCACTGATGTCATATTTTTTAATTATGTGCCTGCTGTGCTTATTTATTTAAATTATAATTGTAACCTGATTAATTGTGCTGACTGTGATTACGAGGGTTATTCCAAAAGTAAGGTCCGGTTATAAAAAAGAAATCAAAACTAAAATATTTTTTCAAAACAATTGTTTTATTTACATTCCTTACATCTTTATCTATTTTTCTACATAACTTCCATACTTATTTAAACATTTGTCACATCGTTCAACAAGCTTTTGAATGCCCATGTTATAGAAATCGGCCGCCTGTGACGATAACCAGTCCTTAACTGCTTCTTTCACTTCATCATCTGTGTCGAAGCGCTTGCCGCCGAGAAACTCCTTTAAATAACGGAACAGGTGGAAATCACTTGGCGCCAGGTCCGGACTGTAAGGAGGATGGTCCATCTGTTCCCATCCAAATTTCTTGATCAGAGCTTGCGTTTCATTTGCAGTGTGGGGTCTGGCATTGTCATGCAACAACAAGATTCCAGACGACAAAAGACCACGTCGCTTATTCTGGATTGCACGTCGAAGTTTAGTCAGGGTAGCGCAGTAGGCGGCTTTATTAATCGTTGTTCCTCTCTCCATAAAGTCGACTAACAATACTCCACGTCTATCCTAGAACACAGTCGCCATAACCTTACGTGTTGAGATTGTCTGCTTTGCCTTGACCTTGACTGGCGATGACGTGTGACGCCATTGCATTGACTGACGTTTAGACTCTGGAGTGATGTGAGAAACCCATGTCTCATCCCCTGTGACAACATTGTCTAAAAGACTGTCACCTTCCTTATGATATCGCTCCAAAAAATCAAGAGCAAAAGCCATTCTTTTCATTCGTTGGGGCTCAGTAAGCAGCCTGGGAACCCAACGGGCACACAATTTGTGAAACTTCAAATGTTCAGACACAATTCTGTACAAAGTTGTTCTACTCACATTCGGAAAATGCATGTCTACGTCTGTAATAGTGAATCGGCGATCTTCACGAATTTTTTTGTCAACCGCATTGACCAAATCGTCTGAAATCAATGATGGTCGGCCACACCGTGGTTCATCGTGCACATTATCCCGTCCTTCATTAAAAGCTCGCACCCACTTGCGCACTTTACTGTCGCTCATTATGTTAGGACCGTACACTTCAGTAAACTGCCGATGGATTTCCGCCGCTGAATTGTTTCTTGCAGACAAAAACCGTATCACTGCCCTTACTTCACAATCGGCGGGCTGATCAATTGTCTTAAACATTGTAAAGTGACACTGTGAACTACACTCAGCAACAGTAACAAAGCGAATGGCGGCGTTTGACGCGCAAGGCTTGCCGGGAGTCGGCGCGCATGCGTGTTTTGTCATTGGCGCCAAATTTCAATAGTTACGGCGAATCGGACCTTACTTTTGGAATAACCCTCGTATGTATCTAAGTTATACTTTGTGATTTATCTGCTTGCGCCTTCATGTTTACTTATTAAGATGACATATGAACATTTATTTGCTTATGCTGATATGATGCTAATGACCTGTTTATTATGTTAGATAACATATGTTTGCTGCTATGCGTATGGATTGCATATTTATACATATCTGTTGTTGTCATAACTACTCTTTAATTTGGTATATAGCAATGCTGATGTACAGTGTACGAACATAGAGTTTAGGTTACACTATGGTATAGATTACAGATTGTTCGCTTGGCAGAGCCTCGTTGTAAGGATTGTGCTGCATCCACTTGTTGACATTCTGTTCTCTACTGGTATATTTACTCGCTATTGCTTGTTTTGCTTACGCTCAGTGCCTTATATTTTTAAGATAAGAAAATGAATTGCTATAATTCGACGAACGACATTGGTACAAAGAACTTCGTTGAAGTCACATGAGCTGAGGTTTTATCGAAGCTGTATAACTTTATGCTAATAGGAAGGAAGCTAACGACATGACATACCATTACTAGGTTTAGACCATTAACAATTATTACACTGCATTTTCGTGAGCAATTGAAATAGGAAGTGACACTAGACCCAAGAAATACTCCACATGTTTGCTTCTGCCATAATTCTTGAAGTGGTGTACACACTGTCAAATATTATAATCATTCACACTCCGTAATCGTACTTAATTACTGAGAGTTATTCGAACTAAGTCTGTTAGAGGTCATGTATGCATTTCTTTTGTTTATAATTCATAATGAGTAGAAGATTTGGGTCAGATGGATTACACAGAGGTTGTGTGTTGACAATGTGTCTTCGGATTGTATGGGATGATGAACTGAAGTTTGCACTAGGATTTTATCTGTACTTGTTCGAGGAGACTGACTAGAGGAAAGAGTTGTTATGGAAGTGAGATGATACTGGCGATAAGGTTTATATGTGTCGACGTATTGAAGAGGTATTATTGAGGTATTGAGATTATATGAAGTTGATGATTATTGGAGTTTTGGGGGACAAGAGGTAAGGTAAATGATATTGATGATAAGATTTATATGTATCGACGTAAGAGGTATCATTGAAGTATTGAGATTATGTGATGCTGATGATTATTGGAGTTTTGGTGGATAAGAGATAAAGTAAGTGAGGAGCATATTTTTTTTGTTGGTCTTATGGAACAAGGAGGATGAAGATAGCAGACTAGAACACTAAAGTAGAAGGAAGATAGTCTATACACACACTTTGTTAAATCACTAAGCAGTATATACTTTTTTTGAAGAGAGGAAGTATTTGCACATCTTGGCTCATTGACAGTTGTTCAGCAACAGTACATTTTGATCTGGCTTGGCAAACATTGGTCTTGACATGATGACTATGACGTTGACTTAACTATTATTGACTGTTATACATTGCTGCCACTACTACTTGATACACATGATGAACATCAAATTTTGACAGAATTGCATTTACACAGTTAACACTATTCAATTACACAGTAGTTCTTAATGTGGATGAAAGATGAGTGAGTGTGTTTTGTGTGTTTTCCTTTCCTAATCCTACCCACCTATCTCCTAAATATTATTTTATTTGTATGTAGTGGCTTGCACTGACACCCATAAATATTATAGGTTTACTGGTATTTGTGTATTTGTAATAGTTAATATGACAATTATCTGATATCATTTTTGTGTTTATTCGAATTTATATGTTTAGTGTGTAAAAGCATTTGTATGTGTATTCAAACTATTGTTCATGCCTGAACTGTCTGATTAGTGATGGTAAATATTATGAACTGTTACCTGCACTTTTTCAACATAATGTGTGACACTTAGGAATGATTAATTTCTGCTGATGAACTGTGTGATCAGTGATAGTGAATATTATGGACTGTTACTTGTACTTTTTCTACATGATTGGTGCCACTAGGAAATGTTTAATTTGTGCTTATATACTCTGACGAACAGTGTGATCAGTGATAGTGAATATCATGGACCGCTCTCTGGACCTACTCAACATTGCTGGGTGCCACTGTTAGAACTGTTTCTACTGAAATGATGTCACTTGCCGGTGTCTGCACCTACTCAACATTGCTGGGTGCCACTGATGGACTGCTTCTACTGAACTAATGTGACTTGTTGCTGTGTGTACCTCTTCAACTTTACTGGGTGCCACAGATGGAACTGCTGCTACTGAAATGATGTCACTTGTTGGTGTCTGCACCTGCTCAACATTGCTGGGTGCAACTGATGGACTGCTTCTACTGAACTAATATGACTTGTTGCTGTGTGTACCTCTTCAACATTGCTGGGTGCCACAGATGGAACTGCTTCTACTGAAATAATGTCACTTGTTGCTGTCTGCACCTACTCAACATTGCTGGGTGCCTCTAATGGAACTGCTTCTACTGAAATGAAGTCACTTGTTGGTGTCTGCACCTGCTCAACATTACTGGGTGCACAGATGAAGCTACTTCTATGGAAATGATGTTACTTGCCGGTGTCTGCACCTACTCAATATTGCTGGGTGCCACTGTTAGAACTGTTTCTACTTAAATAATGTCACTTGTTGCTGTCTGCACCTATTCAACATTGCTGGGTGCCACTAATGGAACTGCCTCTACTGAAATGAAGTCACTTGTTGGTGTCTGCACCTGCTCAACATTGCTGGGTGCAACTGATGGACTGCTTCTACTGAAATGATGTCACTTGTTGGTGTCTGCACATGCTCTCAACATTGCTGGGTGCAACTGATGGACTGTTTCTGCTGAAATGATGTCACTTGTTGGTGTTTGCACCTGTTGACCATTGCTGGGCTGGAATTATCAACTATTTTTTTTTTAACAATTAAAAGTATTTTATGTGAACATTTGTATAAACTGATTTTTTGTGTATTGTGCAAACTATTATGTAAAGCCACATGTATGAAAAGAATTTGTATTGCCTACTGTATTTTATATATTAGGTTATTGAAAGGTCAGTGCAAAGCCAAAATTTTAACTAATTATGTGATATTTAGGTATTAATATTATCTTTTATTTTTATCTGTATTTTTGTGGACGAATTTGGTGGTATTTTCACCACCAATGCTGGCAAAAAATACCATCAAATTCTGGCCTGTGGAGGAGGGGCATATGAAAGGTGGCTACACTGAGCCACTGCGCCAGAGATTGCGCCAAAGAGTATTATTAAGCCGCCTCCACAGTGCTTGTTGAGAGCTCGTAGTAGTCAGTGCCTGTTAAGAGCTCGTAGAAGTGAGTGCCTGTCGAGAACTCGGGGTAGTCTGTGCTGAGATGTTGTAGCAGAGAGTGTTTGTTCAGATGTGCTAGTAGGCAGTGCTTGCTGAGATGTGATATTGGAGAGTTCTGGTTGAGATGTGATAGTAGAGAGTCGGTGTGAGATATAATGTAAGGATTAGAGTGATTTTCACCAATATAAATGAGGTAATAAACTCCGTTTCTTTTTATTTCAGTGTCCTAAATGATGCGTCATTACAGGTTCAGTCAACAAAGCATCTGGCGTGTGTTCTTGTATTAGAGTTTAATTCTGCTTTCTTGCGCAATTATAGTATTTCTAATTTTCTTTTATCACGTCAGTATAATTGCTGTTTAAAAATTCTTGTCTTGTTGAAGAAGAACCGTGCCAGATATGCGTTGAGTCATACTTCCACATACAGAACAGTTATACTTGTGTTTTGGTTTAGTAGGTTTTATAGTTGCTGGGGACTTAATTAATTAACTGTGTTTACGAAAATTTTCATTTCATTCTTTGTTGTTGTTCTTTGCAGTCAGATAGCGTAATAATACTAGTCAGGGCCAACCGTTTACGAGACACAGCGTAATCGGGCATACAGCTACGAAAAATAAAAAGTATTTTCAATCATATTTAATTAAGCCCCCATGCAAATTGCGTAATGACATACTCGGTTTCCTGGATCGAGTCACGTGATTCGGTTTCAGCAAAATGACTTCATGCTCCATCTGTGCTATGTATAGTCTATGCTGTACAGCCACCTCCCTTCTTTTTTTACCTTCATGGTTGTATCCCATTCTTCAGTATTCGCAAATCACCTGTGACGTTCTCAATGATTTCTACACTTGCCAAACCGGGCGATATTTTAACACCAGATTTAAAGAGTACATTAGAAACAGTGATAGTAGTCCGTCAAGCTTCTATTTACATATGAAAGCTCAACACCACAATGCTGAGAAAACTGAAACTTGCCTTACATTACGTTTACATGCGACACATCTTTCGAAAGGCGAAAACCGAATTTCGAAAACCGTTTTTCGTTGTCGTGTTTGCATGTTAAGGTTTGAAGCGAATTAGCTAGCCCAGTTAAATACGGCGCCTAAAAAACAGTTGAGTCAGCACAATCGTTTGTTTCTCTTCAATTAGACAGGTTGTAAACAGCTTCAATCTAATATTTCTACTCATCCTTCACTGCACGAAAAGCCACTCTGTCCATACTACCTGAAATTTTTTATAAACAAGACGAAACCTGACAGCCCAAGCACTTACCAAAACCGGTGGGAGTGAAAATCGATCGCGGAATTGGAAAACCAGCAACTAGAAGCGGATTTCCAGAATCGATTTTGAAATGTGTACATGACCACCCAGAAGCAGTATTGGGAAATCGGTTTTTTGGGACCCCATGGGAACGGGGTGTTAGAAATGGTTCACAAAGTACCGAAAGGAGTTACTATGAACATTTTCGAAGAACTATAAATTCATATTCATACAAGGAAACATTCACACGAAATTGTAAATGAACCCACAGATTTTAAACATAAATACTATCTCGAGATCTTTATTGACATAATAGAATATAAAAAGAAATAGTCATATGGTAAACAAAACTTGCACAGACCATATATAAAATTTAAAGAAATGTTAAGAACAACGAAATGTAACATCATCTGTGATAAGTTGTTTATACTTTGTAAACATGTCGCATCATAGTAAAAAGCTGTCCAAATTTAACTGCCAAAATATCTGACAAAAACGCGTATTTTTACGTTCTGTACCTACAAAAGGTATTATACTTACCAAGACACGACAGAAAAAAATTATATAGGTGCAATATGCACATCACTTCCAACGAGACGTAAGTTACCAATGCAAATGTAAGCATAAAACAGCCCCGATTTACCTACAGATAATTTTACCAACGTTATTTTAGCAAGTCATTTGATAACAGCAATAAGTCGAAATAGGCTGGGGGAACCGAAATAGAGAAGGAAAATTGTTGCTGGAATTCTGCAAGAGGAATGGGCTGGCGATCGCAAATTCCTGGTACAAGAAGAGAAGTAGCCACAAAATAACTTGGTACAGTGGAGACTGGTCCCAAACTTCAGTAGTAGACTATGTACTAGTGGATAGGCAGATGATGAGCAGCCTCACAGATGTTAAGGTCATTCCATCTGAGGCCTTAGACAGTGACCATCGGCTGTTGGTAGCCACCCTGAGAGAGGAAAAAGATAGGAGGGCAACAGATATACAGGAGAAAAGGTTGAAGACATGGATGCTGAAAGAGGATGAACGGAGGACCCAGTACCAGACACTGATCAGGAAGAAGCTGCCAAAGGAAGATCAGAGAACAGTGGAAGAAGAATGGGGATATTTTAAGAGGGCTCTAGTTGAGGCAGCTGAGACTGTGTGCGGAAGAACTAGCACAAAGAGGAGAAGTAAGGAAACCCCATGGTGGAACAACATATGAAAAGAGGCAGTACTTCGAAAGAACAAAGCCTTCAGAGAATGGTTCCAGACCCGAACAGGGGAAGCTAGGGTAAAATATAAGGAAAGCAAGAAAGCGGCACAGACCATAGTAAGGGCGGAGAAGAAGAAGTGGATGGAAAAATGGACAAGAATGTTAGAAGAGGACAGTGAAGGGAACAAAAAAGTACTTTACACCATGGTAAGAAATAAGAGGAACGACAGAAGCGAGTGCCTGAGGATCATGGATAATAATGGAAGAGTTGTGGAGGAAATGCATGAGCTCAAAAAGATTTGGAAGGAGTACTTTGAAGATCTGTTGAATGCCGCCAAGCGGGTAACTAACAGCGTTGGAGAGCCTAAGGCAGCAGACGATTATAATAGTGGAGAAATTGATGATCTAACTTGGAATGAAGTGGAAGAAGCCATAAAGAGGATGAAAGGGGGCAAGGCGCCAGGTTGGGACGAAGTAACAGTGGATATGATACGAGCAGCAGGAGAAGCAGGAACCCAGTGGCTATACAGAGTGCTGAGGGTGGTGTGGAAGGAGAACAGAATTCCTGGGGATTGGAAGAAAGGAATTATAGTCCCGATCTTCAAGAAAGGGGATAAAAGGAGATGTGAGAACTACAGAGGAATCACCCTGCTATGCCACTGTGGAAAAATCTATGTAAAGATCCTGGAGAAGAGAATAAGAAGCAGTATTGAAAGTAGACTGCAAGAGGAGCAGTATGGTTTCAGGCCGGGAAGATCAACAACGGACCTCATATTTGCGGTAAGGCAACTACAGGAAAGGCACTATGAGTACGGGAAGGACTTAATCATGGCCTTTTTAGATATTGAGAAGGCGAATGACAGTATCTGTAGGGACAAGCTCTGGGATGTGCTGAACGCAAAAGGGATAGATGAAGAGATAACACGAAAAGTCAGAAAAATGTATGAGGGAAGTGAGAGTTGTGTGAAAGTGGGGAGGGAACGTACTGCATGGTTCAAGCTGGAAAATGGGCTGCGACAGGGAAGTGCACTTTCGCCTTTATTGTTTATTATTTTTATGGATGAAATCCTACAGCAAGTATCAGATGCAATTGGAGATCATAAAATGAAAGCAGTGCTTTTTGCCGATGACCTGATGTTATGGGGAAATTGCGAGAAGGAGGTGCAAGAGCAGTTAGATGTATGGGAGGCAACGGCAGCACAATATGGAATGCATTTCTCTGCAAAGAAAAGTGAAATAATTGTCACAACAAGGAAGAAGAATAGGCCAAATGCGGATATAACTTGTGGAGGGGAAAAACTACAAGTGGTAGAGAACTTCAAGTACCTGGGAAGCATGATTGAAAGTAAGGGGGGAAACGCAATGGAAATAAATGAAAAGTGCAGAAAAGCAGGGCAGTTCTACAAATGCATTAGGGGGCTTATTTGGAGCAAGGAGGTGCCACAGAAATTCAAGGGAATTATATGCCGAACCTACTTTGTCCCCATATTGGCATACGGAAGTGAGACATGGGTAATGCACAAAAGCGACAAAAGTAGAATACAGGCTAGTGAAATGAAGTTCCAGAGGAGCAGGTTGAGTGTAACAAGACGAGACAGATTGCGAAATGTGAATGTGAGGGAAAGACTAGAGGAGGAACCAGTACAGGACAGGATAGAAAAATCAAGACTGCAGTGGTATGGACACATGAAGAGAATGGATGAGGGAAGAATTCCAAAGAGGATGTTTGATCTGCAACTGGAGGGGAAGAGGCCCAGAGGAAGACCAAGAGATAGATGGGAGAAGGGAGTGACGGAATGTGTGACGAGAAGAGGAGAGAACTGGACGAAGGTGGAAGAGGGGGAATGGTGGAAAGACAGAACACGATGGAGAGGCTTGTGTTCCCGACAGACCCAGCCAGTGGCTGGAAACTGTCCAAGATGATGATGATAAATAAGTCGAAATAGGCCTGTCGTGTAAAATATTAAAAATATATTACCTTATTGCAGATAGTTTTGGAGCATTCATTTTCATTGTATCTTACACTGACGTATACTATGCTGTGGGCCCAATGGAACATAAAATAATTAAGTTAAATTATTTGAAACCGCCTCTGTTCTGTTATTTTTGGCCTATTACAAACGTCGGATTGGAAACGGTCTGCTGCAGCCGTTCGGTATTCGTTCTGATAATAGGGCATGAAGACGCCTCGAAAATGTGCTCGGAAATCTGAAAAACAAACATGGGATCCTGTTGCGATGGTACTGGCTACAATACCTGTTTAGGTAGGGTGAATTGATCACTATGTAACGCTCTAGAAAAATGCGTTTAGTTCCAACACGTTTTCTTTTTCTTTTGAAACTCTTTGGTGTGATACCTTATAATATGTGGATTACATCTACGTAAGCGATAAGCTTCTACAGCAGTAGACAGTGTTTCTAAGGCGTTCAGCCTAAACGAGTTGCCTCCAAACACGTCTCCGACTACTGTCTGGTTGAAGGCATATGCGACACTCATCGGTGAAGAAAACGTGATGCCAATCCTGAGCGGTCCATTCGGCATGTTGTTGGATCCATTTGTACCGCACTGCATGCTGTCGTTGGTTGCAAAGATAGAGCTGGCCATGGACGTCCGGAGTGAAGTTGCGTATCATGCAACCTATTGCGCACAGCTTGAGTCGTAACACGACGTCCCGCGGCTGCACGAAGTGCATAATTCAACATGGTGGCGTTGCTGTAAGGGTTCCTCCGAGCCATAATATGTAGGCAGTAGCAGCCCTTAGGCGGCCTGAGCGAGGCATGTTTCTTTGTATCTCCTCCATGTCCGAACAACATTGCTTTGGTTCATTGCGAGACGCCTGGACGCTTCCATTATTAAGAGCCCGTCCTGGTACAAAGTAACAATGCGGACGCGATCGAACCGTGGTACTGACCGTCTAGGCATGGTTGAACTACAGACAACACGAGCCGTGTACCTGCTTCCTGGTGGAATGACTGGAACTGATTGGCTGTCGGATCCCCTCCGTCTAATAGGCGCTGCTCATGCATGGTTGTTCACATCTTTGGGCGGGTTTAGTGACATCTCTGAACAGTCAAAGGGACTGTCTCTGTGATACAATATCCACAGTCAACGTCTACCTTCAGGAGTCTGGGAACCGGGGTGATGCAAAACGTTTTTGATGTGTGTAAATAATATCGACTATTGCAGATAACAATTTCTATTAAGTCATAAGTGAGACACAGAATCTTTTAGAAACCAAAAGGCGAAGAAAAGAAGTAGGTTCAAAAATGGTTCAAATGGCTCTGAGCACTATGGGACTTAACATCTGAGGTCATCAGTTACCCATGTTATACGTGACCTGCACCCTAAACGATATTTCAGTCCGTATTTCATGGTTATTTAAACTGTTAAAATCCACAGTGCATTAAAAACCCCAAGACAGTTCGTTTTGACAGCACCAGCAAAAGTCACGAGATCGCAGGCCGGACAAAAGATCGAGCAGAATCCGAGACTACCCAAACTGTGACGTATACTGTTCGCAAAGTTCGCCTCGTGTTCAAATAGCCCTAGTATGCACCCTAAGAGCTTCGACATTTGAGCAACAAAATTTTCTTACCTTACACAGAAACGCAAATGTTTTTTGCACCAAGACTTAACCTGTGCCATGAAGTTTGTGAGAGCTCTGCATAGATACCAGTACCAGTCTTCCATTGTTGGTAACGCTCTAGCAAGAATGGTTTCCAAGAAAAGTGCGCTGCGCCCCTACTATTTTACAGTTTTGTATATTTCCTAAATTCAAAGTGGTTTTGCTAGTTTCCTTGGATTCTATAAACGACTAACGAATGGGTAGTTTCTTTTCTGTAGTGAGTACCTGATTCGTAAGAAAATTAGTGTTAAGCGTGGTTGACGAAGTATCATTTTAATGAAGCGCATGGAAGGCGTTCGCCAGATACAGGTGTCTTTCGTGTGCTCTCGTCAAAATCAATAGGTGCCAAACACAACTGCGATTATCACCCGCTTCTTAATTTGAGAGCGGGTTTCAGAGAGGACAGTGCGCATCTTAATTAAATTTGAGGGTTTATTGTAGTTTAGATATTTTTATTTGTGGCTAATCCCCTACTTCCCAACCCATCTCATTTTATTAGCTTTAATTACAAACACCTACAGCGTGAAGTAACGGGGCCAGAGGAGCGGAAGAGTGTGGAACCTACGTACTCAGGTAAATGGACTCTGGCATCCTACCGATACAAATTATAATTCCTTCAGTTTTAGGTTCTATTTAAAGAAAAGCGTTCTTTCGGTTGCAGTGATACTTAAGTGAAATTAATATTTTTCTAACGAAAAGAAACACTATCATTATTATTGCTTGCCGAGGATACCCGATTCATTGTAGCGATACATGTGATTGGTGGAGAAGTTAGAAACAAAAAATAGCGAGACTCGAATAAAGTGCCGGCAACTTTCAATTTGCTATTTCACTCGTCGGTGCTAACGCCACCGCCCCATAGCTGGCACTTTCGTACAGTATTATAGGCTCGTAAAATTGTTAACTTCGATTTCTTGAAAATGCTTGAGAACTGCAAGTAGTATTAGTTACACCTAAGTATGTGCAACAACATTGTCAGAGATAGCCGAAATCGGTGAACCGTTGGATGTATGCTTCCCTTGTTAAATTTTTCGTGCCACTTCGTAAGCGATAGCGCGCATGGAGTAGTTATATTTAAATTCTCCCTGCATTATTCGTGAAGTACTGCTGAGATATAGTCAAGTGACGTATAACTTGTGTTTTCGATAATTTGATCCCATGGAACATTGTATGACTAAAAAATAGCGATGTCTGCTAAGATGACGACTGTCGATTTTCTTCCTCAAATTTTTGGAGGAGCTCCTTCTCTTATTTTATTTATTAAACATCACAATTTTTAAAAAAACGGATTTTTTGGCATTTTTTTTTTGCATTGCAAATAAAATTTCAGGTAGCTAATCTATTCTATACATATCCATAAAATGAGAAGAACTTGAAAAGACGAAAAGGAAGAACTGAGGAAAGCAAACAATAATTGATGCGACTGTGGAAACTAAGCAATTGTACTCGTAAATTATACAAAGAACATTAAAGTTTATATAAAAACTGAGTCGATGTATGGAGAAAGTTGTTAGTGATCAGAAGAGACGGTATGGTTTAGATTGAATCTTCGCGCCCCTGCTCTACTAAAATACCTTTCTGTATGTGAGCCTTACCTTGTTTTTGTTCCTAGCGGTTCAACATTTTTGGTGCATTACCAATTTTTCATCCCTTCAGTGTCACTATATTTTTGTGTCCTGTTTCCCATCCAAATCTTGCGATCATTGGAACGCGAATGCGGACATTGAGTCGTAGGTGCAATACGAATGATGAGACAAAGATGATATAAAAATTTGGAAAAAAACTGGCACACTTCACTTTCGTTCCGTAAAGTAATACAGGAACATTTTTTTGATTAACTCATCATGCAAACTCAAATTATTCGGCTCCATATGTGTTAAATTCGAATTACGTACGAGCACGGAGCTGGGGTACTAACTACTACGTCCAAGTTATGTACACTGATGAGCGAAAACATTGTTACTACGCCAACAGCGAGACTGAATGACGTTTAGTGTTGCAGGCTCGTGACGCGCTAAGGGAAGTACACTCCTGGAAATTGAAATAAGAACACCGTGAATTCATTGTCCCAGGAAGGGGAAACTTTATTGACACATTCCTGGGGTCAGATACATCACATGATCACACTGACAGAACCACAGGCACATAGACACAGGCAACAGAGCATGCACAATGTCGGCACTAGTACAGTGTATATCCACCTTTCGCAGCAATGCAGGCTGCTATTCTCCCATGGAGACGATCGTAGAGATGCTGGATGTAGTCCTGTGGAACGGCTTGCCATGCCATTTCCACCTGGCGCCTCAGTTGGACCAGCGTTCGTGCTAGACGTGCAGACCGCGTGAGACGACGCTTCATCCAGTCCCAAACATGCTCAATGGGGGACAGATCCGGAGATCTTGCTGGCCAGGGTAGTTGACTTACACCTTCTAGAGCACGTTGGGTGGCACGGGATACATGCGGACGTGCATTGTCCTGTTGGAACAGCAAGTTCCCTTGCCGGTCTAGGAATGGTAGAACGATGGGTTCGATGACGGTTTGGATGTACCGTGCACTATTCAGCGTCCCCTCGACGATCACCAGTGGTGTACGGCCTGTGTAGGAGATCGCTCCCCACACCATGATGCCGGGTGTTGGCCCTGTGTGCCTCGGTCGTATGCGGTCCTGATTGTGGCGCTCACCTGCACGGCGCCAAACACGCATACGACCATCATTGGCACCAAGGCAGAAGCGACTCTCATCGCTGAAGACGACACGTCTCCATTCGTCCCTCCATTCACGCCTGTCGCGACACCACTGGAGGCGGGCTGCACGATGTTGGGGCGTGAGCGGAAGACGGCCTAACGGTGTGCAGGACCGTAGCCCAGCTTCATGGAGACGGTTGCGAATGGTCCTCGCCGATACCCCAGGAGCAACAGTGTCCTTAATTTGCTGGGAAGTGGCGGTGCGGTCCCCTACGGCACTGCGTAGGATCCTACGGTCTTGGCGTGCATCCGTGCGTCGCTGCGGTCCGGTCCCAGGTCGACGGGCACGTGCACCTTCCGCCGACCACTGGCGACAGCATCGATGTACTGTGGAGACCTCACGCCCCACGTGTTGAGCAATTCGGCGGTACGTCCACCCGGCCTCCCGCATGCCCACTATACGCCCTCGCTCAAAGTCCGTCAACTGAACATACGGTTCACGTCCACGCTATCGCGGCATGCTACCAGTGTTAAAGACTGCGATGGAGCTCCGTATGCCGCGGCAAACTGGCTGACACTGACGGCGGCGGGGCACAAATGCTGCGCAGCTAGCGCCATTCGACGGCCAACACCGCGGTTCCTGGTGTGTCCGCTGTGCCGTGCGTGTGATCATTGCTTGTACAGCCCTCTCGCAGTGTCCGGAGCAAGTATGGTGGGTCTGACACACCGGTGTCAATGTGTTCTTTTTTCCATTTCCAGGAATGTATATAAACGCAACAAAGACGAATGGGGAATCATTCTAGTAATGATACGTGCCGCAAATGGGGAAATCCACTAACGTGAGAAACTTTGATAAAGGCCAGGTGCCTGAGAACGAGGATCTCGGAAGCGGCGAACACGCTCGCTACTGGCGCGATCATCTATGGAAAGTGAAACCGCAAATAGACGACAAGGAGTTGGACGCCTACGCCTCATCATAGAACGTGGATATCGGAGGCTTGTCCGCCCAGTAAAGCGGGATAAGTTGCGAGCTGTGGCAGATATAACGACACTATTACCGATATTAACTATAGTTGTCGTATCTAACATCTTTGTCTTTGATGTGACTGCTGTACAATCATGCTCTTTGGTGTAATATTCATGTGAATTTTTTATTCGTTATTTATGATAACTGATGTAATTTTAATTAACCTACGGATGTAATTTCAATATTAACGCACTGTAAAGCACAAAAATGTTGAAACTTCACTTGTAATACTGGTTAATGCATAGGGAAAGTAGGTTTGTAGTCACATGAAACTCGGAAGCAAGTCTTTCCGCTACGGAACTGGCTAGGCGGGAATACAAAAGGTGGATCTGGCCGTCGAACTGCAAGGCTCCGGTGTGGCATGAGTCAGTCGGTGGCAAACAGTGAAAGTGTGCGCATCTAGTGAACTGAAAGAGGCGATAAGAACCGCGAGAATATATAACACAGCCTCGGATGTGGAAGTAATTTAGCTTTTTATTCATGGCATACTTTGGCTAGTTCTGTACAACAAAGAAACTAAGAAGAGAATTTTCAAAGTTTGTTGCAGGGGAAAAGTCACAGATACTTTTGCCGCCGTTTTTGAATAACACAGATCTACACTGCTACCACTTTCATTTCTAATAATCAGTTTAGTACTGTAAAACTGCATGGACAAGTTATGTGGTTCTTTTTTCAATAATAAGTTTGTGTTCTGCACGTTTTTGTGTTGATCCATCATGTTTTATCCTTAGTCGTTCACCTTGGGTCCTACCCCAAGTGTTGCGATAATTCCGTGCATTTTATTTTGCTGAACTGAAAAGCAAAATAATAAGCTTTATGAAGTTGTAAAGTACATAATTATTTAGTGAGAATAAGTATTGAAATACTCCAGGTAATTTTCTTGAAAGGATAGTTAAAGTTTCATCAAAGTACAGATGATTTTAAGTAGTCAGTTTAAAAAGATTCTTCTTATTTCATGTGTTACATGGTTAACAATGTTTCTAATATTTTGTTGACTAAAATCTTCAGCCTGAGTCTAATGATAGACCAGTTTCCGGGTCTCCATGCTAATAGTTGAGCCATATTTAAATTACATATTACACTAACAGGACTCAAAAAGTACAGCTTTCATTCTTATAACTTGTGTGTACTATAGTAAACAAATAGCTACAACATTTCAAACTGTACTAGATGCAGGTACCACATGTCCCATCTGAGCTAAATAGTATAAAGAAGTGAGTGTTCCTAGAGAATACAAATAATAATCAGTACAAAAGATACAATTATTTCATGATTATTTAAATGGTAGTAATTTCTTATAATTAAACTGACAAAAGAGCCCTCGTCCAAGTAAGCTGAGCTCCACCATTAAAAATCTTTCGCCTCAGACAGTAATGTACAGATAGTAGGTATTATTGAGAGCCAGTTGTTGCCTAAATGTGTTAATACTAGACTTGTGTAGTTCATGTCAAATCACTGGTACACTACTTGTTAAACTGCACTACTGTCTTGTATCTTACCATCAAAACAGAATTTCGGTGTCAAGTAATGTCAATCCCAATAGTTAACTTCTTGACGACCATTTCCTTTTACGTAATTACAGTTTTCTTGATCACTAATAGAAGCCTGGTCGATTTCCGTTTGTTCTGCTACTGCTTCCTTTCTATAGAAATCTTTGGGTAAACGAAAATAGTCCGATCCTTTCCATTAAGCACGCCCACGATCAAATAAGTATCCTTTCGCAAGAGTAATATTATCGGCGTATTGCTAATTTAGCAGCAGCCGGCAGTGTTATAAGAAGAGTACAATACTGGTACACCAAAAGTGCTTCAGGGCATACAGTCCAGCCCACACCGCTGAACATGGTTCCGCTGCAAACGACCTCTTTGTGTTCCTATGTTGTCAATTACGATTGCAGTGGGCACGGGATCATTGAGGTTGGGCTGTGGATCTATAGAAGCGTGTTGCCGGGTTGGACAAACCACGTCTCTTATTACACCAGGTCGAAGGGCGTGCCCGGATGCGCCATCTTCCGGGCTAGTGGCTGCTCAAACATGCACTGAGCTACGGACGCAGGAAGGTTGGGATAGTATTAGGCTATGGGGGACGTTCAGTTCAGGTTCTATGGGACGTGTGATGGAAACTGAAGACAGCGTGACTACTGTGGACTATGTGAACAATACTGCGTACCATCTACATCCCTTCATGCTTGATGTCTTCGTATATTCTTCGTGTCACAAGGCGAGAACCATGTTACAGTAGTTTGAGGGGAAAGATAGCAAACAGGCGTTGATGCCTTAGTCACCAAATCCGACTGATCTAAACCATATGGAACACATTAGGAACGTTACTGGATGGCAGCTCCGCGTCAATAAACCTCCGGTCCGTAATTTATGGAAATTTCTAGACATCAGCTCTCACATATATTTGGAAACCTGCTGACGATTTTTCGAATCCATGCCATGCAAAACCACTGCTGTGCTGCGTTCCACAACTGCTGATGACATTGTTTTTGCTCATCTCTGGACGTAGTGAATATTTTGGTTATGTTCTGCATCCTTGAATATCTCACTATGGATCTATGGAACGGAAAGTATATCTAATATAATCTGTTTCGATAAATCACCACATTTTTAAGAAATGTCAGGTCAATACACCTTCAGCCGTCTAAATTTCCACTTGTTATTTTACCGCTACATTACACCACCTTCAGGCCTCCTGACAGACATGTAGGAAGAATCCCGTCTCTTGTCCTGTCGAAATAAGGGCCAACATTCAGTGACTGGTATCTGTAGATTTCTTGTTGACACAGCGATCCTTTCAGTGACGATCGAAGGGATCGCTGTGTGAGTAAGAAATTTGCAGATACCAGTCACTGAATCATCGCCCCTATTTTGACTGGAGCAGAGGTAGGATTCTACCTACTCCTCTGTCAGGGGACCTGAAGATGGCGTAATATAGCGGTGAAACTAGTTGCTCAAATAAAATAACTAGAAATTTAGACGGCTGAAGGTGTTTTGATTCGACATTTTATACTGAACAGTCAAGGTCCCGCAACTATATGTATGAAGATGGACATACAGTGACAATTTTAAGATTCCTTTTCCAAGTCAGTAAACCTAAGCATAGCTGAAAATGTTATCTGTTGTTGAAGTAAATCGTTGTCTTAGTTTGTAATATTATATGCTTCTGTTTTTCGATTTAGCTTCACGTCGTGTATGATGACGAATTTTTTTTTATTAAACCGGATTTTTTTTGCCTTATAATCTGTAGGCACTTTCGTCTATGATTTAGTCTTGATTCGATTTTCTAAAAGATGCTCAACTTTTTATTTACGAGTAATTTAATCTCATATACAACCCTGTTCTTAAATAAGTTCCGATAATCTACATATCTGACTTCTTGCTTACAGCAAAGCTGTGAAAGTGATGCGACACCGCATTTTTTCGTGAAACCGCAAAATTGCGTTCGGTGACTGGAGCTGAGGACACACGTCAGTATAGGTGGACACGTGGCGCCAATATGACTCTCTGACATCAGGAGGTATGATATAAAGACATAGTCCTCCTATCTCTTGTTTTGCCGTATTTAAGCGTGTCTGGCGATTATTTTCTGTAGATGACACCGTTTCTTTATATAGTGGGCAGCATACCGCAAGATGACACATCGCTCGAATTATGTAATCAGTATGCTATTGACACTTAAAGCATCGCAAATACGTATCATTCAACATTGTGTGGGGCTCATTTGCAAGAGGAACTGCAACTGTGCCACCATCCCTCGCATCTTCTTCACTGCTGGAAATTGATATTCTTAGAAAGCAACAAAACTGGAATCTTAAGATATGTGTTTAAAAATAACCAAAGGTTGAAATTGGCCAATCGTGTAGATAGAAAGAAGAATGCTGCCTACCCGGGCCATGTCTCCATTCTCAAAACAAAGTATGTCGCTGAATCCAAGCCAAAGAGTTTGGAGGCAGTGTTAGCGTAATTCAAAAAAATGTGGATTTGTTGCAGCTGGTTGCTGTTTTTTATACAAGGAGTGACCACAAGTCATGGAAATGTACAGGTTGTGATGAAGGTCGTCGGTCGCTGAAGCCGTCTCCATACAGATCTGATAAAAATGGGTTCCTGATGCCTCACATTCAAATCGGCGGCGATCTGATCGCAGAGGACGGTCGATCGCCCTGTATGGCTATGCGGAAATGACGTGACGTCCATTCCTCAAACCCTTGTAGCCGTGCTGTGTGGCGGTTTACGCGTGTGGATGCATGGATCTGAAGATCCGCCCTAGGCACTGCTGACCGCGGAAACCCTAATTCTTGTATACTCTCCTACACCCACGGGTCTTGTACCGAGTAAGCATTTCACGTTCAATGTAATTAACTCACGACGTGTTGCTACGTTTATTATACACCTGCCTGTACAAGACTTCTCAGATATCGTGTCTACCCTCGCGCCTTACGCCCTATCTAGTCGCAACATTCGGGTGTCATATGACAGCACATAAGAAACGGCATAATCCATCCCGTGACCTCTGCCCGCTCAGTTTAATCCTTGTAGCATTTGTGGTTACCTCGTGTATTTCCAATGTGGTACTCCCACGACTTGAGTCATTGCTGAGCACCTGTATCAGTATAGACTGAGATGACAAGTCGTGGGATAGCAACATACACTACACAGATGGCGATAGTACCGCGTGCACAAGGTGTAAATGGGCGGTGCATTGACGGAGCTGTCATTTAAACTCAGGTGATTCACATGAAAAAGTTTCCGATGTGATTATGATTGCACGACGGGAACTAATACACTCTGAACGAGTAATGGTAGTTTGAGCTAGACGCACGAGACATTCCATTTCGAAAATCTTTAGGGAATTCAATATTCCGAGATCCACAGCGTCGAGAGCGTGCCGATAATATCAAATTTTAAGCATTACCTCTCACCATGGACAACGTTGTGGCCGACGGCCTTCGCTTAATGACCGAGAGCAGCGGCGCTTCAGTAGTGTTCTCAGCGGTAGCAGAAAAGCAACACTTTGTGAAATAACTGCAGAAATAAATTTGGGATGTACGAAGAACGTATCCGTTACAACACTGCGACGAAATCAGGCGTTAATGGGCTATGACAGCAGACAAACGACTCGAGTGCGAGGACGTTAGATGACGGGGAAACTGTAGCCTGGTCAGATGAGACCTGACGTCAGCTGTTAAAAAGCTCTTGGTAGGTTTCGACTATGACGCAGACCCTACAAAGTCATGAACCCAGGTCATCAACAAGGCACTTTGAAAGCTGTTGGTGGCTTCGTAATGGGTTCACTGTGTTTACGTGGAACTGACTGAGTCCTCTGGTCCAACTGAATCGATTATAGACTGGAAATAGCTATGATCGACTACACTACTGGCCATTAAAATTGCAACAACACGAAGATGACGTGCTACGGACGCGAAATTTAACCGACAGGAAGAAGATGCTGTGATATGCAAATGATTAGCTTTTCAGAGCATCCACACAAGGTTGGCGCTGGTGGCGACACCTACAACGTGCTGACATGAGGAAAGTTTCCAACCAATTTCTCATACACAAACAGCAGTTGACCGGCGTTGTCTGGTGAAACGTTGTTGTGATGCCTCGTGTAAGGAGGAGAAATGTGTACCATCAAGTTTCCGACTTTGATAAAGGTCGGATTGTAGCCTATCGCGATTGCAGTTTATCGTATCGCGACATTGCTGCTCGCGTTGGTCGAGATCCAATGACTGTTAGCAGAATATGGAATCGGAGGGTTCAGGAGGGTAATACGGAACGCCCTGCTGGATCCCAACGGCCTCGTATCACTAGCAGTCGAGATGACAGGCATCTTATCCGCATGGCTGAAACGGATCGTGCAGCCACGTCTCGATCCCTGAGTCAACAGATGGGGACGTTTGTAAGACAACAACCGTCTGCACGAACAGTTGGACGACGTTTGTAGAAACATGCACTATTACCTCTGAGACTATGGCTGCGGTTACCCTTGACGCTGCATCATAGACAGGAGGGCCTGCGATGGTGTACTCAACGACGAACCTGGGTTCACGAATGGCAAAACGTCATTTTTTCGGATGAATCCAGGTTCTGTTTACAGCATCATGATGGTCGCATCCGTGTTTGGTGACATCGCGGTGAACGCACATTGGAAGCGTGTATTCGTCATCGCCATACTGGCGTATCACCCGGCGTGATGGTATGGGGTGCCATTGGTTAGACGTCTTGGTCAACTCTTGTTCGCACTGACGGCACTTTGAACAGTGGACGTTACATTACAGATGTGTTACGACCCGTGGCTGTACCCTTCATTTGACTCCTGCGAAACCCTACATTTCAGCAGGATAATGCACGACCACATGTTGCAGGTCCTGTACGGGCCTTTCTGGATTAAAAAAAAAATGTTCGACTGCTGCCCTGGCCAGCACATTCTCCAGATCTCTCACCAATTGAAAACGTCAGGTCAATGGTGGACGAGCAATTGGCTCGTCACAAAACGCCAGTCACTATTCTTAATGAACTGTGGTAACGTGTTGAAGCTGCATGGGCAGCTGTACCTGTACACGCCATCGAAGCTCTGTTTGACTCAATGCCCAGGCGTATCAAGGCCGTTATTACGGCCAGAGGTGGTTGTTCTGGGTACTGATTTCTCAGGATCTATGCACCCAAATTGCGTGCAAATGTAATCAGATGTCAGTTCTAGTATAATATATTTGTCCAATGAATACCCGTTTATCATCTGCATTTCTTTTTGGTGTAGCAATTTTAATGGCCAGTAGTGTATTTGGAGACAAATTGCATCCATTCATGGACTTCATGTTCCCAAACAACGATGTCATGTCACCGGGCTACAATTGTTCGAGATTGGTTGAAGAACATTCCGGAGAATTCGAGCGAATGATTTGGCCACCCAGATTGTCCGAAATGAACCCCGTCGAACATTTATGGGACATAACCGAGAGGTCACTTCCTGCACGAAATCCTGAACCGGCAACACTTTCGCAATTATGGAGCATGGCTCAATATTTCTGCAGGGGACTTCCAACGACTAGTTGAGCCCATGCCACCTCGAGTGGCTGCTCTACGCCGGGCAAAATAAGGTCTGACACGATATTAGAAGGTATCCCATGACTTTGTCACCCCAGTGTATACCAGTGCATTGCACTGTAGAGCACATGAAACCATTCTGTCGGTGGTATACTAACTGAATTAAAAACACATCTTTCTAATGTGTCGACAGAAGTGCAGACACAGTGTTATTTTGAGGGGGCCGATAGGCACGCTACAAGCTCACGCAGAGTATCTTGAAGTCTGAAACAGGACGCTCAATGAATTGCCATAAAGAAAAGTACGTTGCTTTGGGAATACTTAACTTTTAATCCGTCATTGGTTTACAACGTTATTGATGAGACATTTCATACGATAACTATCAAACTATGTAAGGCTAATGGCGCCTTGCTAGGTCGTAGCCATGGACTTAGCTGAAGGCTATTCTAACTGTCTCTCGGCAAATGAGAGAAAGGCTTCGTCAGTGTAGTCGCTAGCAAAGTCGTCGTACAACTGGGGCGAGTGCTAGTCCGTATCTCGAGACCTGCCTTGTGGTGGCGCTCGGTCTGTGATCACACAGTGGCGACACGCGGGTCCGACATGTACTAAATGGACCGCGGCCGATTTAAGCTACCACCTAGCAAGTGTGGTGTCTGGCGGTGACACCACACTTTCCATAATGCTTAATATCTCGTTTGATCTCACTGGTTTAGCCAGCGTACCTTCTTCATGGAAAAAACGACATTCCGTTTGCGGAGACAGTGATTGGCGTATTATAAGGTATTATTTCTGTCACAATCACTTTTTATGATACCGCTTTCGGCCTACAATGGCCATCTTCAGATGCTACAGTAGAGTAAAAAATAGTTTCTATTAAGACCTGGGCCTACTTGTGAACTTATTAAGGTACTACTAAAATTCATATGGTTCATGCCTTGCACTGAGTAAGCATTTCACGTTTAGTGTAGTTAACTCACGACGTGTTGCTACGTTTATTATACACCGCCTGTACAAGACTGCATTAGGTGAACAAGTGTTCATGCGTTGTCAACTAAACATCAGAATTCAGAAAATTATACACATATAATCAAGTGTACGTTTCCTTCCCTACTCTTTGCGCTAGCTGCACCTGTCACCTACACGACAATCTTCAATCGTAAATACCATAAAATATGACAAACATTACAATATTAAACTTCCTAGCAGATTAAAACTGTGGGCCGGACCGAGACTCGAACTCGGGACCTTTGCCTTTCACGGGCAAGTGCTCTACCAACTTTTTTTTTTTTTTTTTTTTTATAAAACCTTCATTAAAAAGACAATGTTACACATTGCAAATACATACTAAGTTATACATACATGAAGTTATTTAAACAAAGCGGTTTGATCATTTCAATTGCGCTGACATTAAGGAAAGACAACAGAAGATTGTGTTACTGACTAAATCACCAGAAAGAATTAAATTAAACATAAATACTTGAGAATGGCGGAAAGGAGATATATAATAAAGTTGACTAGCCTTCCAACTACACTTTCTGGACATTAATTGAATCTAAGTATTTGAAGTGATCAGATCTATATAATCAGTCTTTCACTGCAAAAATGAACAGGGCAATGTGCCAGCCATTGAATATTACATTTATCGGATAGTATCTTATGGTTTTAGCCAATCGATAAGGAGATTTCTATAAAAACTGTCTATTTACAAATTTCTAGTGTAAGCCAATAATGCACCTTTCATGATTTGTGTTTGGCACTATTAGACACACAATCTCAATGTCACATAAGTTCTGTACATTAGATTATAAATTTCAAAAAACTACTCTCTGAAGTAGAGAAAGCACACATCATAAATATACTGTAAAATCTTAAATAGTATCCTTAAGGTAACTACAATACATCACTGTCAACACAGTCTTCTTTTTTATATTAACCAATGCCCATTCTTTCAAATACAATTTTTAGCATATTACCGAACTTTTTCTTGTGATTCGAATAGCTTCTAATTTTGTGGAACTCACACAGCATGTGTACCTTGAACTCTATGATGCTATCGGATCCTAATTTGTTAAGGACGTAGTTAACAAAATTTCCCAGCAACCAGTACACAGCGTTATTTTTTGCTTCTGGGAAATAGCGTGCTTCAGGCCTGTGTATCAGTGACAGCGATATATACTCAGGGGATGTTCTTGTAATCAGAGCTATTTGCTCCCGGATCCACTTCCAACTATTCATGTGACCACCGCAAGTATATCGATGAATTACTGTGTCAACTAGATGACATTGTTGACATAAATTTGTTTCACAGAGTCCGATTGCGTGCAGTCTTTCATTGGTGCTAACTATGTTGTTAACTGTCTTGTACCATGACGTTTTTATATTAGACGTGAGCACATTAGAACTAATGTTTTCCCAAATCTCAGTCCACTCAATGTTTGGAAACTGTCGTTCTATTTTGTTTCTTCCTTCGCTTTTCTTTCGTTCCCGCATTATGGCTCTCGATGTTAAGTGTCGGGACTGCCTGAGTTCGACACTGACATAACTAAACTCGACATAGAAAATCCTCACGTGCTGTAAGCGACTGTTGATATTCTGCACGTCAATCGGGGGAAGCAGGCTTGGAGGTTTAATGATGTCGAAAAGTTGGCTGGTTATGCTTTCTTGCGAGTCTCTTATTAAATTAACTTGCCTTTTGATAAAAAGAGCAGAGGCTTTATCCGTTATATCAGTTAATCCTAGTCCACCATTTTTAGGATCTAAAGTGGCTACTTTAGCAGGTACTCTGAACACTTCACCTCTCCACAAAAATTTTGTGATTTTGGACATTATTCTCCTCGCTATCATTCTCGGTATTGGAAACAGCTGGGCAGTATAATAAGCCTTAGCAAGGATGCATGAGTTGATATACTGTGTTCTTTGAACTTGGTTCATATATCGAGTTAAATTCTCTACAATGGCTCCTTGCACTTTATCTGCTGCAACTTTCCAATTTAAAGCCGTCATTTTCATAGGGCATGCTGTCAGGGTGATCCCAAGTGTTTTATGTTGTCGGACTAAGTTTGCCCACTCGACGTTGATATTATCAAAACCTCTGAGATTTAACATCTTACTTTTTTTTCCGTTTGCATTGGCTCCAGATACTCTACAGTACGAATCAATCACTGTTGCTAGCGTGGTTACCTCGTCATTATTCCTTATAATGACCCCTATATCGTCAGCATAGGCTCTTATAACTGTTTTGTTTCCTGATAATGTTAAGCCTTTTAATGTAGCGTGGACATGTCGGAGGAAAGGATCCAGCGAAATTGCGAAGAGCGACATGGACAGAGGACTTCCTTGAGGAACACCTCGTTGTATTTGCATCGGCCTGGATTGTTGACAATTCACCGCTATTTTAGCATTTATTCCAGTTGCTATGTTCTTAATCAACTGTATAACCCTATCGTTGAAACCTATTTTCTTCAATGTCTGTAGAAGATATTCATGGTTTACTACATCGAACGCCTTATAAAAATCTAAAAACAAGAAAGCACACTTTATGTTTGTTACAGAAGTTATTGCAATGATATCCCTGAATTCCGCTAGATTTTGAAAAATGGTTCTGCCTTGCGCACAGTTCTGATGTTGACTAATAATTTTATCTGTAAGGCATGAAATTCTCTTGTTTATTATTCTAGCTATTAATTTATAATCAGAATTCAGCAGTGAAATTGGACGAAAATTATTTAAATCTTTGTTTCCATTATTTTTTGGCACCAGAACAATTTTACTCTCCTTAAACTCAGCCGGAATCATTTTACCCTGAATAACCTCATTTATAATGTCCGTGATTTTCGCACCCATTATTGGCCAGTAACGGATGTAAAATTCTGCTGGCAGACCATCCGGTCCTGGGGATTTTTTTGATGGCGAGGCGCACAGAGTCTCATACACGTCTTCTTCACTGACAACCTCGAGAAAATTTTCGTTGTCATCTTCTGTCAGCTGTGGGGCTAGGATGTCAAGGAATTCTTCCAAGGAAGCATCACTACTTTGATGTACAGAATATAGCTCGCAATAATAGCGAGAAATCTCGTCCATGATATCCTGCTGGGTTCTGAGAATCGTGCCGTGTTTTGTTCGAATTTCTTCAATAAAAGTCCTTCTCCCGTTTTTCGTATGCTTCACTAAATGATATAGGGAAGTAGTTTCATCTGCTGACACCGAATTTGCCTTCGATTTTATTTTCAACCCTTCCATTTGACTTCTCTTGATATTAAGTAACTTGGCTTTGACTTTTTTGATGTCTGCTATCCGAAGTGAGGAACCTGCTGAGACTTGATCATATAGATCTCTCAAAACGGAATAGTAATACTCTATAGTGCATTTCATTTCCCTTGCGCTCTGGGCACTGTATTGAATAAGAACTTTCCTCAACTTTGGCTTTGCCATTTTAACCCACCAGTCAATAGCAGTGGCATATCTACTACGGGCTCGCAGGCATATTGCCCATGTTTCTTTAATCAGATCTTCTAAATCATGATTAACTAACAAGGAAGTGTTCAAATTCCACTGATTCTTGAATCGGCGAACCGGCTGTCTTGTTAGATTTATGCAAGCTAAGACACTTGAATGGTCTGAAAAGTACGTAGGAATGGTTTCTACTTTTGTCACGGAAGTTACAAGATTTTTAGAAATATATAGTCTATCAATCCTACTACGTGATGTTGCCGTGACATAAGTGAACTCAACAATGGAGGGGTATTTGATTTCCCATATATCCTTTAATTCTAAACCAGTAACTAATTGTTTTAGTTCACTTGAGAAATTAAAATTAGGTAACTGATCTTTTCGATTTAAAACACAATTAAAATCACCTCCAAGTAATAACTGTCTTGGTGATTTCCTTATCAAGTATATCAAGTCGTCTTTGAAGAAACGTGCCCTGTCAGCTCGATGAGAACTTCCTGAAGGGGCGTACAAGTTGATGATAGTCACATCATAGATATTTAGTCCTATTCCCCTTCCGGATTCCAGTCGTTCCACCTCGCTTACTGTAATCCCTTCCCTTACCAAAATAGCTGTTCCAACACTTGTTTCGGGAGACACATTTATGTAACTGACAAAACCGGGAATTACCAAATCCGAAATTAGAACTTCTTGTAACAGGGCAATATCAGTCGCGGATTCGTACAAAAATTCCTTAAGGGCCGATAATTTCAAACCGGTCGTGATTTTATTTATGTTTATAGTGGTGACAGAATAAGATTGCGTCATTGTACTGTCACTATGTAGTTGTTTTGTTGAACTAATTTAGTTTACTGTCGTTCAGGGTTCAGTTAAGCTGTAACAGTTTTCTCGGAAGGCTGAACATGGAATAACACTTCAATCAGTTTATTAGTTACTGTCCCGTTTTTTTTCTACTTCTGATGTTTTCTCTTGTACCGCAAGCAGACTGATTTCCTGGTAAACTTTCTGATTTTTCCTCCAGTGATTCGTGTACGACCGTTTCGGACTGAACATTCTTTGGGCTTGGGTCACCCCTACTGGATTTTCCCTTCCCTTGGTTACGAGCTACATTCTCATTTGGTTGCGTCGGTATTTTACTTCGCGGCTTATCTGGAGCAGCAGCAGACGCTTTAGCAATTTCGGTTGCCGGCGCCTGCCCTGAGGTGTTGACCGTGATTTCAGTTTGGCCACCACTTCCTCGTTCTTTATTAATTTCACTCACTTTCTGATCGAGGGAAACAAATGGAGACTGCAGTTTTGCATCCTCTCCATGAATTTGTTTATTAACAGATAGATTCTGATCTTTGCAATCGGCTACTGCACCTGTTGTTTCTTGCAAATTAATGCTGCTTACACGCCTTTCATTTTCTGGTACCGTATGTGTATTATCTTTCTGTTCATTAGTTTCCATTCGCATTTTGCCTTCAGGTTCCTCTGCCTTCTCATCGCACTGTTTTTGCTTGCGAAGTGAGGGAGTGGGACAAGACAGCTCGTCCTATGAACAACTATCAGTTATCTCCAGAGGTCGTTTTTTCGGTTGCATTTCAGTTTCACGAGTAGTGGCAACGGGGTTTCCTTTTGTTGTTAACGGGGGAAATTGACTGTTATCGTGAAGGGAGACATCAGCTTGTCCCGCTGCGTTAACATCCTCAACTAGTTGTTCCGGGCTATTCTTTGGTAACATATCATTTAAGGTAAGCTTCTGACGCTGTATCAAATTACTTTTAAGCACAACAGTTCGTCGCGGACATTCCTGTCTGAAGTGGCCGGTTTCGTTACATATATGACATGTAGCTTCCTGACCTGTATAAACAATTTGTGCCTTATACCCACAAACAGTTATGTGAGACGGAATATTCGTCTTAACGTCCATCTCTACACAGCGGACCCCGTTAAAACACTGCAGTTTAAAGCGAGGCGACCATCTTTCATTTGCAATTGATTTAACGTCTCCGTAGTTTAAAAGAGCTTCCTTAATCTTATCATTTTCAATTTCAATGGGGAGATTCAAGACACGAACGGTTTTGTAATAAATGTCCGCTCTATAGATGGAAACCTTACTTTTATAACCATTTCTATGCACAAAATCTACTTCATAGCCCCACTTTCGTAACACGTTATCAACAGTCGAAGCACTGATTAACTTGACAAAAACACAGTATTTTTCCTGATCCAGTTGCCAGGTATGAACGGTTTCAGAATTTAGACCAATTACCTGTGTAATCCAGTCATCTATTTCCAGGGATGTCGGCTGAACAGGACGGGATTCTTTGTCAAAAGCAAATACCAGAGTATTCTTCCTGAGGCTTGTAGCCATGGTTAATCCAGCGAAGCAATTTCGGTTAAACAACCGAAATTCCAAGTAGCAGCAGCAAGACCAGAAGGAGCGATCAGATCACAAGGAACAGGAACGAACACGGAGATTAACGGACGGACGGCACTCGGCGAAGCACAAGTACAGCGATGTAAACACTGAAGTGCAGCGCAACAGTTGACAGCGGCCACTCGCGAGCGCGGCTGAAACGGAACTGCCAACTGAGCTACCCAAGCACGACTCACGGCCCGTCCTCACAGCTTTACTACTGCCAGTACCTCGTCTGCTACCTTCCAATCTTAACAGAAGAATGAGGAACATCCCCCAGGCTGTGGCAAAGCCATGTCTCCGCAATTTCCTTTCTTTCAGGAGTGCTAGTTTTGCAGGATCCGCGGGAGAGCTTCTGTTAAGTTTGGAAGGTAGGAGACGAGGTATTGGCAGAAGTAAAGCTGTGAGGACGGGGCGTGAGTCGTGCTTAGGTAGCTCAGTTGGTAGAGCACTTGCCCGCGAAAGGCAAAGCTCCCGAGTTCGAGTCTCGGTCCGGCCCACAGTTTTAATCTGCCAGGAAGTTTCATATGAGCGCACACTCCGCTGCAGAGTGAAAATCATTCTGATTACAATATTATCTCAACCACTTAGTCATAAAATGTGAAACTAGAATACAGGTCGTTGAAACAGTAAAACCTATTTCAAACAGAGTAAGGGCTTCACAGTAATAGAGACAGAGTAGTGATCATTATGACATATATACTGAAGCACCAAAGAAACTGGTATAGGCACGCGTATTCAAATAAAGAGATGTGGAAACAGGCAGAATACGGCGCTGCGGTCGGCAACACTATATAAGACGACAAGTGTCTGGCGCAGTTGTTAGATCGGTTACTGCTGCTGCAATGAGAGGTTATGAAGATTTAAGTGAGTTTGAACGTCGCGTTATAGTCGGCGCTCGAGAAATGGGACGCAGCATCTCCGAGGTAGCGATAAAGTGGGAATTTTCCCTTATAATCATTTCACGAGTGTACTGTGAATATCAGGAATCCGGTAAAACATAAAATCTCCGCCATCGCTGCGGTCGGAAAAAGATACTGCAAGTGCGGGACCAACAACGACTGAAGAGAATCGTTCAACGTGACTGAAGTGCAACCCTTCCGCAACTTGCTGCAGATTTCAGTGCTGGGCCATCAACAAGAGTCAGGTGCGAAACATTCCACGAAACATCATTGATATGGGCTTTCGGAGCTGAAGGCCCACTCGTGTGCCCTTGATGACTAGATGACACAAAGCTTTACGCCTCATCTGGGCCAGTCAACTCCGACATTGGACTGTTGATGACTGGAAACATGTTGCCTGGTCGGACGAGTCTCGTTTCATATCGTATCGAACGGATGGACGTTTACGGGTATAGACACAACCTCATGAGTCCATGGAGCCTGCATGTCAGTAGGGGACTGTTCAAAAGTTGGTGGAGGCTCCGTAATGGCGTGGAGCGTGTGTAAATGGAGTGATGTGGGATGCCCGATAATGTGCACTGTGCATTCCAACGAACTTGGGCAATTCCAGCAGGACGATGCGACACTCCACACGTCCAGAATTTCTACGGGGTGGCTCCAGGAACACTCTTCTGAGTTTAAACACTTCTGCTGTCCACCAAACTCCCCAGACATGAACATTATTGAACTATCTGGGAAGCCTTGCAACGTGCTGTTCAGAAGAGATCTCCATCCCCTCGTACTCTTACGGATTTATGGACAGCCCTGCAGGATTCATGGCGTCAGTTCCCTCCAGCGCTATCCTTCAGTCCATGCCACGTCGTGCTGCGGCACTTTGCGTGGTCGCGGGGCCCCATACGGTATTAGGCAGGTGTACCAGTTTCGTTGGCTCTTCAGTGTATTTCGGTGCTTGAAGGCGTTGCACTTCAGGCTCATACTCAGCTACCGTAAACACCTCGCAGCAGGAAGAAGAGAGCCAGTGAGCTGCAATAAGAGACTGTGGGGTCGTCCATTCCGTGTCGTCTCTCCTAGCAACCGGAGGTGCAGCGCCATCGGGCATCGAAATTAAGGTTATGACTGTATTGTTAAAAAAGTGACTGTGTCAAAACTAAAAAATACCTTACATCTGCTTTGTTATAACCAGTATATTAACATTGCCTCACCAGATAATATTTCGACAGTAGTGAAAGCTTCAAACAGTAGTGGCTGGAAAAGCATGGGAGAGTGAAGTTGATGGGAAGAAGAAAATGTGTGTTGTCCGTGTAAAAGCTTACCATGTGTGATATTTCCGCTAATGCCAAGACTCACTGGCATCAGTAAGTAACATTTGGCGCCACAGCAAGTAAGCTGAGACTGGCCACAGATTCAATGAGGAAGTGTCCTTTTCAAAAGAAATGTCAGTTAGCCCCTTAATGTCGTTATTCATAGAAACAGCACAACATCTGCACCCGTACCTCTCTCACAAAGCAAGCAAATGGACAGAAGTGATCTTCCGTCGTGGACGCCTGTATGAAAAGCGAGCTGACATACGGGCACCTTTGGCGCTGAGATCCTCTCAGAATATCTACATCTACATGACACTCCGCAAGCCACCTAATGGTGTGTGGCGGAGGGTACTTTCGGTACCACTATCCGATCCTCCAACCCTGTTCCTCTCGCGAAAAGTGCGTGGGAAGAATGATTGTCGGTAAGCCTCTGTATTGGCTCTAATTTTCTCCTCGTGGTCAATACGCGAGATGTATGTGGGGGGAAGTAACATGTTGTCCGACTCCTCCTGTAAGCGCTATCCCGAAATTTCAATAGTAAATCTCTCCGTGATGCACAACGCCTCTCTTGTAACGTCTGCCAGTGGAGGTTTTTTTAGTATCTCCGTAACGCTCTCTCGAGAGCTAAACGATCCCGTGACGAAACGCGCCGCTCTTCGTTGGATCTTCTCTATCTCCTGTATGAGTCCTACCTGATAGGGATCCCAGACAGATGAACACTACTCAAGAATCGGGCGAACAAGCGCCTTATAAGCCACTTCTTTCGTGGATGAGTTACATTTTCTTAAGATTCTTCCGATGAATCTGAGCTTGCTATCTGCTTTTCCCACTATCTATTTTGTGTGGTTATTCCACGTAAAGGTCGCTCTGTATAGTTACGCCTAGATATTTTACGGCAGGCGCTGTCTCCAGCTGTTTGTTATCAATAGTGTAGCTATACAGTACTGGACTTATTTTCCTATGTATGCGCAATATGTTACATTTATTTACGTTCAGGGTCAACTGCCAGAGCCTGCACCATTCATCAATTCTCTGCAGGTCGTCTTGCAAGTTCTTACTATCTTCTGGTGTCGCTACTTTGGCATAGACAACTGCATCATCTGCGAATAGCCTTAAAGAGTATCCGACGCTTTCTACTGGATCATTTCTATCCTGTGGTACTCCGGATATTACCTTTACATCTGTCGATTTTGTTCCGTTAAGAGCGACGTTTGGGTTCTATCTGCAAGAGGGTCTTGAATCCAATCGCAAGTCTGTTCCTATACCCCGTAAGATTGTATTTTTTTTTTCATTAAACGGCAATGCGGGACGGATTCAAATGCCTTACTGAAATCAAGGAACACAGCGTCAACCTGAGTGCCATTGCCCACTGCGCTGTGGATCTCATGGAGGAACAGAGCTAGCTCAGTTTCGCAGGATCTCTGTTTGCGAAACCCATGTTGATTTTTATAGATGAGCTATTTCTTTTCCATAAACGTCATAATTCTTGAGCATAAAACATGCTCCATAATAGCTGCAGGACGCGAAAGAAGGGCTCTGCGACACTTCTTTTTCTTCATAAACAGACATTCTCTTTATTTAATCTCTGACGAATTCTCCTTTTCCACTATTCACTAATCCGTGAAATATTTCTCATCGAAGTAATTCATAGGTTCAACAATAAATAATTTTATCAGAAAAAAACGTATCTATGACAGTGTATGGCAATTCGTCCGTTCATTGCCTTCGAGAACATTTTTCATGGCTGACACAGAATCACTCAGACTTTTCTTTCAACATTTCTGGAATTGTTATGGGGTTAGAAACAATTGTGTTTTCTTTTTTATGAAGTGAAGACGTAAAAACACGACATGGTGATTACAAATTGAACGTAGGCCTTGTCTAGCCAAGGATGGGGAAGAAATCTGATTATGTCCTTTACTAATGTTCCATTGTGGTATTTTCCCTAAGCGATTTACAGATATACCTGCATGTATAAATAAATCTGAATGACCGCACAGGGATGGCAAATTGCAGCAGAACACAGACCAACTCTGCAAAGACGTGTGCAAGATGGGAGAAGGGACAAAAGAAAAGGCTGAGGAAGATATTGATTAAGTTAAAACTGAATTGGAGGGCAAGATGCAAGAAGTAGAGCCACATTATGATCAAAGAAGTAAAGAAGATGCAACAACAATGTAATATAGTTATTGATGGTCTAGGAAAGAGACAAAAGGGTCTGACAGTAAATTTAAAAAGGGTAATGGAAGCGGAGAGACAAGATGACAATCAGAATTTTGGAGATGATATTAAGCAGTTGCACGATAGCATACACAATCTAGACAGTAAAATTGAAGAGATCGTTAGGAAGATTAGCAATACAAACTTAACAGTGGGGGGTTGTATATTATTATTACTTTAGTGAACAGTGATAACAGGAATACCCAAACTAAAATACGGCAGAAGTATAAACAAAAGGGAACATCACACTTAAGGGTATTTATTAGATGAATGAAAGGGATTTTCCCACTATATTTTAGAGATGCAGATGAAATTCAGTTTGCAATATACAGAATGGAGAGTGAAGCTTTCACTTGCGGCAGCTAAGGAGAAAGAAAAAGTAAATAATTATGATCAATCTGAGGGAGAATTCCTGCAGAATTACTGGTCCAAGACTCATCAATGTGAGATGCTCGAAGGTTTACTACATCATAAATCTCTTAACACACGGAGGGGCACCTGAACATTTATGTGAATTAAATGAGACATGGGAGCAACCATTGAATGACAATACAATGATAACTGAAATAAAGAGGAGGCTGAGTTGAAGGATGCAAGAAAACCTATCTGGGAGCTTTATTAAAAACAGAATACATTACCTGAAGTATTGGAGTCATTAAAATCCATTTGCTCACAGGAAAATAATCAAATGAGCGGGGAAAACCAAGGGAGAAATAATAATCAATGAAATCAATTTAAAAGCCCTTCAAATTACAGAGGAAGGGGTGGCGGTTATGAATATAGGAACTGAAGTAATGGCAGACAGTTTCACTGGAGAGAAGATGATTCAGGAAAATTGTGGATGAAAAGAAGACAGACAAATGGATAATGAAGTATGAATCAAAGAAGTACGGAGTACAGGAAACTAAACTGCACTTCGGATGCAGTCCCTTCAGGAGTTAAGACCTTCTAGGACCAACATTATCCTTATCAAACATAACGATGTTGGAGATCTGAGAGGGGACCTAAATGAAAAAATTGGGCAAATGTCCAAAGAACCCGTATTACCTATCGTTAAAATCAAAGTGTGTGCATTTAATGTTGATCCCCTAATAGCATGTGCTGTATACCAGAAGCTATATGAGGAAATATTGAATGCAAATGTCAGCTTTCTGATTATTCCAGTGAATGGTGTGAGAGTTGTGAATGCTGTAGGTGCCAAGAGCAAACCTATTAAAGAGCAAATTTTCGTTACCTTCGAAGGAGAGGGATACAAATATGAACCAACAGCAACATTTGTAGTAGTGCAAGGTTCGAACATCAGTTATTTTGGGCATAGATTCGCTGAAAGAAGTGAAGGTGCTAGAAAATTTTGATGAGGACACTGTTGATACAAAAGGGAGATATATGAAGTAGTTTAAGACCTAAAGGCTGAAAACTGTCATTTATTATCACACATGATTTCCTATTTGTATAAGTATATATTTCTGCTGTAAGTGATGATGAGGATGGTACAGTGAGAATAAATAGAGGATTACTCATGAAAAGCAACAAAATGATGATTTAGTGATAAGGTTAGCTGTTGAGGTTGGTAATTCAAACTTTTGTATTGAGTTTCAGACAAGTAGGATGCTGGAACACTATAAGGAATAATGTGTACCGATGTTTCAGATTTTGTACTATATATGTCAACATAACAAAGAGTATGCACTATTTTATTTGCAATATTAATGACAGTTCAAATACAGAAACATAATCTATGGTAGAATAAATACAAATTTATCCTGAAACTTATTTCTGGACAACCACATTAGTTAGAGAATTGTATCTGAAGGATTTAATAGAAACTAAAGCATTCTCAATTACTTGTATGTTTTGTTGTACTGAAATTATATTTTGCCAAATATATTTCATGTTAATACTTTGTTTAAAGATAAGAACAGAATAGCCATTAATTTGAAGTATTTTCTCTATACCTTTCATGTGTAGTGTTGGAGATGACATGAAATAATAATAATACTATGGACAACAAAAACTCTGCTAAAAGAACAGCACACCAAAGGGGTAACTGAAATAGGTTAGCTGAAATAGTTATGATAACATGGATGGCAAAAGCCCTGTTGAAAATATAGCACCAAAGACATAGCTGAAATAATGTTAAATATGAGTTTTTTGTGCAGTGCTCTGGGAAAGGCAGCCAGTGATAATTATGTGATGATGATCCACACAAACTACTGAGAGGGGTACTTCTTCATCATTAATTGCAAAGCAAACTTGGCTCAAATATTTATTACGTTTTGCTAAAGAAAAATTTCTAGATCATTTAATGTAAAACAAATTTGTATAAACATTTAATATTTTTCACTAAGATATGTTAAATTTTTTATAATATGTTTGTGGTAGCAGTGCACTACCGGAGTCCAAGGAATTTAAGTAGGATGCTTTGTAATGTCATTTTTGTCCTTAAGTTTAATGTTTTTTACTCTTTTTTGTAATCTGTAACAAATTTGTCTGTTTTTTATTTCACCTACAGTAACAGAAATACTTTAGGGCAGGGATGCAAGGGGTCCATGATCCAAATGATTAACCCATTTTTGCCTCACGTAAGTCAATGGCAGGCAAATTCAATTGCTAAATGACACTAGCACTAAGTGAGTGAGTGTCAGAGGAGTTCGAATATGGAGCCTGTTGACTGCAAGTGGAGCCGCGAGATATGAGATATATGTCATACTGGCTGAGTAAGTCCTCACTGCAATGGCTTGACCCTCAGCACAGCATTATCGATTCGTGACAGATTATATTCGTGACAAGTGAGTTTAAAAAGGCTTACTGTGTGCCGAATATTCTGTGTTCGCACGAATCATGTCAGTCATACATTGGACTGCAGTGAGGATAGTGTTAAATACATTGTTATAGCATGCTACGCAATACTGAGAATACTGACCTGTGATGAGATTAACCATGATAAGAAGTGTGAGAAGAAAGTAGCGTCTGCCTGAAAATTGTGCTTCATAAGAATACATTAATCAAAAGAGTGTAAATCATCTTGGCATTGGTTATTGCAACACCCTTTGTCACTGTATAAAATTGTTGAGTAGCAGAATCCTGATAGGAAAGAACATCTGATTTAGCTCTCACCTATTAGGCCACAGTCACTTCAAAACTGCAGCTAGAAGCCACATTGTAGTACAAAACAGAACCCAGTCCACTGCTTTTCGCAGGTCGCGGAATCCACACATCCAAGCACAGTATGGCATGACGTACTTTACCTAGATGAAAAAATCCATTACAGATTATACACATCTATGCTGAAACTGCATGTAGTACAAAACAGATCCGGGTGCCCTGCTTTTTGCAGGTTGTGGAATCCACTCCCCCAAGCACAGTACGGCACAACATATGAGGGTAATCCCAAAAGTAAGGTCTCCTATGTTTTTATAAGTACATAGACCTGTTTGTTTCTACAGTGGTTTACATCAGTTTATAGCTTGAACATTTAGCTATTTTTCGACATAATCGCCATTTCTGTCGATGCATTTTTGTAGACGCTGTGGCAGTTTTTGTATGCTCATATCATACCAGCATGCCACCATACTGTTCAGAAAGTTATGAACCTCTTCTTTCACCTCGTCGTCGAAGCTGAATCGCTGGGACCACAATTAACGCTGACAGGTAATGTGAGACTCTGAAAAAACTCAAACGGGCAATTCAGGACCGGAGAAGAGGAATGTTGAGCAAGGGTGTACACATTCCCATGACAACGCTCGCCCACACATCGCTCGGCAAACCGTTGCTCTCCAGCAACAGTTTCAGTGGAACATAATCACCCACACACCCTATAGTTCTGACCTGGCGCCCAGTGACTAACACCTGTTCCCTTGGTTAAAAGAACATTTGGCCGCAAAGCGATTCAGCTCCGACAACGAGGTGAAAGAAGAGGTTCATAACTTTGTGAACAGCATGGCGGCGAGGCTGGTATGACATGGGTATACAAAAACTGCCACAGTGTCTACAAAAATGCATCGACAGAAATGGTGATTATGTCGAGAAATAGCCAAATGTTCAAGATGTAAACTGATGTAAGCCATTGTAGAAATAAACAGGTCTATGTACTCATAAAAAAATACAAGACCCTACTTTTGGGGTTACCCTCGTACTTTACCATCGCAGCAGCCTCTCAGTTATATTATCTGAAGCCCTGACGTAATCTTATATCAACAAAACGAAAAATCAATTACAGATTATACACATCTATGCTGAGACATAAATCGCATCAAACCACAGAAACAAGAGTAACGGCAATAATCCTTACCTTGTAGCTATATCTTTTAGTTGTACAGCCCAAAAGCTAAAAATTATCTGCAAATCAGTAACAATGATGGAAAATAATGCGTAAGCAGTCTTAAAAAATGACAGTTTCTGCCTAAACAGAAACTCGGTGATCTGCACAGGAAAGAAGTAATTGTTGCATCGATTAAGCTCATGTATATAGCATAATAAAAAGCAGGGTATTAGACACATATCACACAGGAGGTCTCGTTGGCACCTTTTCTCCATAAATATTCTTCTCACAGCATTTTCATTTATTATGACGGCCACTTTTTCTTCACCCTCTGATATGTTGTGAAATTAAAATCACAGTGAAAATCTGGCGAAGCTGTGAGCACATGTGATGCACAGTGTCCCTAGCATGCCCTTCTATTGCATCAAGACACACCTGAATGCACAATGAGCACGTAAAAATGCCTACAACGATAGTGTCTACTGCCAAGTGTGAAGAGCCTGTTGAGGGGTTTTGCCTGATTTCATGCAACCCACATAACGCACCAGTCATGCATTTCTTTCTTCACGACAGTTCTTGGCCGCACACTGCAGGTGCAACGAAGACGATCCTGCAGCATTTCCGATGGGAAGTGTTTGATCACCCATACATCCCAGACTTGGGTTGGAGTGATTTTAATCTCTTCGCTCACATGAACTGCTGGCACAGACAACGAAATGCAGGCCAGCATGGGGAATATGAGGAAATCACAGGCCTGCCTCCTATGGTGAGAGGATTAGAAAGTTGGAACTACGCTACGACAAATATCTAAGTCTGAGCGGTGACTGTGTAGAGAAGCAGCTGGAAGGTGTAGTTAAATGATAAAAATAAACCATCTTTGATTTTCACTGTGGTTTCCATTTCGTGACCGATCAGAGGTTAAAAAAATAACACTCGTATTTTTAACGAAGAAGCTGTAACTGAAACTGAGAACAATTATTTATTCATGTTGTATAGGTTAACGAGAGGTAATGTAAACACAGATAGGCTCCGCGTCTCCACGTCAGGCGGCAACCTGGTGACGCTGGCGGGTGGCGCGCAGCGGCGTGAAGCCCAACTCCTCTGTCGGGATGCCGTACTTGCGCAGCTTACCCTCGTACGTCTCCAGCAGGTCGTCATGTGCCTTGCACACCCGCGACAGCTCGTACTGCAGGTCTTGGATCTTAGCGTTCTTCCGCTTCAGCAGCTCCTGCACAAAGACACCATTACATAAAAAGTGCGATGGCACAATTACTGCTCACTCGTCAACAACTGTATCAGAAATAGCTCGTATGTTGGACAGACAGTGCTCTGTCCCTATGGCAAATGAAAGAGTTGAGAGTGGCGCCTGACTAGGATGCCGCCAGAACTTGTACTGGCCATACATGAGTGCAAATGTGCAAGGTGCGGAATGACGGATGCGTAGAACTGAGATGGCAACGAAACAGCGATTTATCGGAAACATAGATTTTTCTTGATTCAACACTGAGCATTCATAATTATATTTATTAAACACTATTTTTGGTATTGGTTATTGGTTCTCACATTTTCTTACACATCTTAGACAAATTAATTTAACAAAACGAAGATTACTATTACACTGACGTAAGGTAGTGTTAAGTTCATATCTTCTCTACTCGGTCCATCGTCAGTTATTTTACTGCCCAAATACCGAAGCTCGTGTGCTACAATTAGTGTCTCATCCAATAATTTAATACCTGATTTAATTCGACCAAATTACATTATCAGTACCCTTGTTTTACTTTTATACTTCTCAAGATATTATCCATCCCATTTAAGTAAACTTCCAAGTCATCTGCAGTCTCTGCTAGAATTACAATATCATTAGCAAAAACCAATGTATTTATTTCTTCTCTTTGAGCTTTAGCACCCTTCCCAATTTTCTTCCTGCTTGCCTTTACTACTTACTCAATGTACGGATTGTATAACATTGGGTACAGGCAACAACCCTGCCTCATTCTCTTATCAAATACTGCTTCCCTTTCAAGTCTCTCAGCTGTTATAACTGCACTCCAATTCTGCAAAAGTTGTAAATAACGTTTCACTCCCTGTACTTTATCCCAGCTAGCTTTAGAATTTCAAGGAGTGTATTCTAATCAACATCATCAAAAGCTCTCTCTAAGTCGACAAAAGTTGTTTAAACGTGTATTTGCCTTCCTTCAACCCATCTTCTAAGATAAGTCATAGTCAGTATTTCCTTGTGTTCCTACATTTTTCTGGGATCCAAAATGGTCTTCCCCAAGTTGGCTTTTAATCAGATTTCCATTCTTCTGTAAATAATTCGTCACAGTGTTTTGAACGACGATTTATTAAACTGACAATTCACTACTATCCACTCCTGTCAGCATGTGTATTCTTTGAAATTCGAATTATTACATTCCTACTGAAGTCTGAGGGTGTGTCGTCTGTTCATATATCCTGCTCGCCAGGTAGAATAGTTTTATCATGGCACACTCTCCAGGGGACCTCAGTAATTCTGATGACCTGTCATCCACTGCAGGCGCCTTGTTTGGACTTAATCTGGTGGTGGGTAACAAACACGCTACAACAAACAGGGCAGGAGCTGAGAATTGTAGTCGGCTGCAAATTGCGGCTCGTTAACGCACAATCCTGATAATCAGCACTGCGTCACAGAAATGAGTGCGGCTTAGATAATTGTTCGCAGAGCTCGATCAAAACTATATTGGGCGTCGAAATATTGCACTGAGCAATTTACGAGCTTCCCAGCACAGCTGTCTCAATAGGCAAACAAATTCATGTTCCCGTACTTTGCACTTACGCTGCAGTGGTACCCACCTGTGGGGATCTCACAGGAGGTTGAAGGTGGATATGGACACGCCTGTGTACGTTACCCACGAGTAGGTACTGAACAAATGGTGCATTCTGTCGTGTTTTACGTCGAGAAATGTGTAGTGCTGCGATCCGACATCGAGTTATGCCAAAAACATCGCAGACTTAAATGTAAACCAGACACAAATCCTCTAAGTAAAAACTACACTTTAATGTCTTTTGCTACCCGGAGTTTTTAGATCTAGAAGTAAAGAAAATAATAAGTATGTTTTATTCCACACGATAGTTTAAATATATAAAATGAAATGCTCACGGGAAAATACGCATTTTTAATAGTTAAAATGACGGATTTCAAACACCTCTAATAATTGCAAAGCAAACAGGCACACTGTGGCTACACAAATGAAGAATTTAATCTCCTTTAAGCCTGCGACACAAATAATTAATAACATAATTACTGATGGATTCTTTAAGACCCGCAGCACTGAGACGCGATGGTGTCTCGTCTATAGAGCAATATTTTCGAGTGCCGTGTCAACTCAAACTGCCATTTCTCGAGTGCCTATTCAGCCTCGGAAAATTTTGCAAATTCTCGGCTGCCTCCAAATAACAATACGAAAAGCAATTCATTCATAATTTTATGAGTTCATCACTTTTCTTATCATATACATGATGATAAGTCTCTTAATTTAAGATTTCCCCTCTCTCCATGTAATTTTTATGAAAGAACATTAATAATAATGTTCTTTCATAAATTATTATTAATAAATTCCATGACCACATGCGCCACAGTATACAGGGTGAAGAACAACAACCTGATAATAATGTCAGAGTAGGGTTGGGGACTTAAAATCATAATAAATCGGCGATGAATGTGCGAAAGTTTGTCCATTAAAATAATTTTTCCCAACTAATACCTATAATAATAAAGAACGAAGCTACTACTTAAAGCAGCAGAAAATAACAATTTCAATTGAACTGCCAAAGCAAACAGGTTACGTTAGTTGCGACTTTTTGAGATGTTTGCTGGGTTAAGCATGATTATTAAATCAAGTACGCGGAAACAACGGCAGTGGGGCACAACGACAACAGCACAACACAGCTGCACTATCTTGTTAATCGGAGATAACAGCACTGCTAGACACACCCAGACATGTTCGCTTAACGAACAGACTACAGTGCGCTCGGCGCTTTTTGGCTGCCATTTTACGAAAGTAGCTCCACAACAGATCATTTCAGACCTACGTTGATCTGGTAAATTTTACTCGACTAGACGTCCTGCTCTGATTTTATTAACGGTTAGTTTTTCTCCATGCTGTACTGAGCCCTCCTCTCACGACACCTTGAAATCCCAGTTACTTTTCCCTTTCTTGTCGATCACCTTCATGTCTTAGGTGACAAATGGTTCAAATGGCTCTGAGAACTATGGGACTTAACATCTGAGGCCATCAGTTCCCTAGAACTTAGAACTTCTTAAACCTAACTAACCTAAGGCCATCGCACATGTTCATGCTCGAGGCAGGATTCGAACCTATGACCGTAGCAGTCGCGCGGTTCCGGACTGAAGTGCCTAGTACCACGGTCGGCTCTGAGGTGACAGGTGATTCCAAATGTCTCTTCCCATTCTAGCTCTCCCTCTTAGCCCATACGAAACTGCTTCTCCAGCTAAATTTATTGTGCAAAACGTCAAAAAAGGAATCCTGAACGAAGACGGAAAACCAGAAATATATCTTCCATATTATTTCTTTCCTTTTTACTGTCAGACTAGACTGTATTCAAGATAATTTGACAGTTACACGCTCGTGTCAAATTAGCAGCCATATGCGAAACTTTTTGGTTCGTGAAGACAACACGAGGGGCACTTGTTGTAAATGTAGATATGCAGCTCGAAGAGGAACTGACAAAAAAAATGAATATTGTTGTTCAATGTCATAAATAGCACATGTTTGTGTAATCTTAGGTAATAACAATTATAGGAAATTAAACTGTATCGTCAAGATTTGGTTCATTCACTTCCTCACCACATTACTTGTCAGACACACAATACAACCAAAAATAACTGTCGTCTTTGATAACAGCTAACAAGAATCAAAATTAAACTCATAAATGTATATCACCAAAACCATAGTCTTCTGACAAAGTAATCATAATGAAACAGTTCCCCTCCAGCCTGAAAACTGACTCCCATGAAGTGCACACGCATTGGAGCACCTATATCCTTTTCTGAACAAATGCAAATTTACAGTACATCCTTTGGTGCATTTCAGTGGGCTCTGCTTTTTCTGTCTTGTACACAACATTTGTCAAATGGCCCAATCAAAGTTTAGGTTTGCATACTGTGGGAGCAATGCCATAGGTTCAACACCACGAATCCAGTTACTGGCAAAAGTAATCCTAGTTTGGTGTGTCACTTGTTTTGTGTCTGCACATATACTCACACACATTTGTGTGAATTGTCGTCATTGGGAGATATCAAGGACAGTCCAAATCGACCACCACGACAGATACACAAATACATCATCAAAGACAATTCAGCGTACATAAAACTCAACGAAACGGACAACTGCAGTAAATGTCTGGCCGTAGCTATCTCACACAACATGGCTTCGGCATACAGCGGTATCAGCGGTTGTGGGGCAAAACGCTGTCTACTCGAATCGTCTCCAATATACCTGTAGTTACTCCGGCGGTTAGTGTGTTCATTTTCTCGTCGCTGGCCGCAGAAGATAGGAAACTTTTAACAGTCAACTGGACGTTTTCCAACTCTTCCGGTAATCTTAAATAGTCTGCGCCAGATAGCTGGGATCGTAAAAATTAGGTCTAGTTCATTTGTTACCAATAATGTCGCGCCCGGTATTCATTGAAAATTCTACTTGATGGTTTCGTTCCGCTGTGAAATAGGAGTTTACAGTCAACCAGATATGAGCATTACGTCTATTGAAAACGCAGTCGCGTTTGACAGTCGCTTCATTAGTGAATAACCAGGAATGAGTAATTATTAATGCATAACTATCGTATCCACCTGCCAGAGACAATGCGCTGTTGACAGTCCAGAGATACAGATTTTTAAACAAGCTGAGCGTGACACGGATGGTACCGAGTACCTCAAGAGTAAGCCGAACAAAAAACTTCGACTTCACTACAGTATTTTGTATGTTTTCAGTACTCGTCTGTGGATCTTCATCTGCCAAACGTAGCACATCCCTTCTTTCCTCACATTAAGTCTGTCAAGCATCCCTCCGTTATGTAGTATCACGGGTCCCGTCTCTCTGAAGCATCTCTCGACAGGAAAAAACGTGTATTTGCTTTCAGGAACCTCCTACTTAGGAACCTTTCTGTCGAGACGACGCGCTGCTTCGTCATTGCATTCTGCCAGATCGCCCATGAGGTCTATGTTTATGCACTCCTAGTTTCATAATTCTTGCATAATGAGCTTGCTTGATGATTCTTAGCAAAGATTATTATGCTCGCCACACCATATTTCTACAGAATAGCACGGGCGAAGCTCACATACAGCGAAAAGTATGCGACGTTCTCTCGATGCTGTTGATCAAGCCCGGAGCACGTACCCAGTTCCCTAAACAACAATCTTTGCTTGATTAACGACGGCAACTTTTCGTGTTTTTGCGACCAGTGAGATCTGTTTAGACAAAGTAGCACCATGAAATCTTTATCATGTGATCATTTTACGTATGCATAAGTTGCTTTCATACTCTTTCGACTTTATGTTTCTGTGTTGTAGAAAAGGAGTTAGGCTTGAAGCTCCGTAAATATTGGTAGCATGAAAAAGGTACACAAGATAACTAGCTTTCAGACTCATTTCAGCATTATCTGTGAGTCCTTAGATGTTCTGTGAAAGTACAAAAGTCACGCAGTGATAAGGAATAACGTCACAAAAAAACGCATTTCGAGATGACTTGTAGTAGAGGATCTACCATGTAATGCATCAATACAAGAAACAGAGGTCATAAGAAGACTAGAGCGTATGTGTAGCGTTGAGAGAGGTAGAGCCCATGCAGGATACGATGGCCAACGCGCAGTGACCAATTTTCGTCCAAAGCAATGGGCAAGTTCATTCGTTTGTTCGGAAGAGGAGGCCGACAGTGTCAAACCTTTCGGCCAGTCGGCAATGACAGATTCGAGGAGCATGACCTGCAATCTTTCCCAAACGATTTTACAGAAAGTATTCGGTAAATAGCTTATACTTTGTTGTTGTGGTCTTCAGTCCTGAGACTGGTTTGATGCAGCTCTCCATGCTACTCTATCCTGTGCAAGCTTCTTCATCTCCCAGTACCTACTGCAACCTACATCCTTCTGAATCTGCTTAGTGTATTCATCTCTTGGTCTCCCCCTACGATTTTTATCCTCCACGCTGCCCTCCAATACTAAATTGGTAATCCCTTGATGCCTCAGAACATGTCCTACCAACCGATCCCTTCTTCTGGTCAAGTTGTGCCACAAACTCCTCTTCTCCCCAATCCTATTCAGTACCTCCTCATTAGTTATGTGATCTACCCATCTAATCTTCAGCATTCTTCTGCAGCACCACATTTCGAAAGCTTCTATTCTCTTCTTGTCCAAACTATTTACCGTCCATGTTTCACTTCCATACATGGCTACACTCCATACAAATACTTTCAGAAATGACTTCCTGACACTTAAATCTATACTCGATGTTAACAAATTTCTCTTCTTCAGAAACGCTTTCCTTGCCATTGCCAGTCTAAATTTTATATCCTCTCTACTTCGACCATCATCAGTTATTTTGCTCCCCAAATAGCAAAACTCCTTTACTACTTTAAGTGTCTCATTTCCTAATCTAATACCCTCAACATCACCCGACTTAATTCGACTACATTCCATTATCCTCGTTTAGCTTTTGTTGATGTTCATCTCATATCCTCCCTTCAAGACACCATCCATTCCGTTCAACTGCTCTTCCAAGTCCTTTGCTGTCTCTGACAGAATTACAATGTCATCGGCGAACCTCAAAGTTTTTATTTCTTCTCCATGGATTTTAATACCTACTCCGAATTTTTCTTTTGTTTCCTTTAATGCTTGCTCAATATACAGATTGAATAACATCGGGGAGAGGCTACAACCCTGTCTTACTCCCTTCCCAACCACTGCTTCCCTTTCATGTCCCTCGACTCTTATAACTGCCATCTGGTTTCTGTACAAATTGTAAATAGCCTTTCGCTCTCTGTACTTTATCCCTGCCACCTTTAGAATTTGAAAGAGAGTATTCCAGTTAACATTGTCAAAAGCTTTCTCTAAGTCTACAAATGCTAGAAACGTAGGTTTGCCTTTCCTTAATCTTTCTTCTAAGATATGTCGTAAGGTCAGTATTGCCTCACGTGTTCCAGTATTTCTACGGAATCCAAACTGATCTTCCCCGAGGTCGGCTTCTACTAGTTTTTCCATTCGTCTGTAAAGAATTCGTGTTAGTATTTTGCAGCTGTGGCTTATTAAACTGATTGTTCGGTAATTCTCACATCTGTCAACACCTGCTTTCTTTGGGATTGAAATTATTTTATTCTTCTTGAAGTCTGAGGGTATTTCGCCTGTTTCATACATCTTGCTCACCAGATGGTAGAGTTTTGTCAGGACTGGCTCTCCCAAGGCCGTCAGTAGTTCCAATGGAATGTTGTCTACTCCGGGGGCCTTGTTTCGACTCAGGTCTTTCAGTGCTCTGTCAAACTCTTCACGCAGTATAGTATCTCCCATTTCATCTTCATCTACATCCTCTTCCATTTCCATAATATTGTCCTCAAGTACATCGCCCTTGTATAGACCCTCTACATACTCCTTCCACCTTTCTGCTTTCCCTTCTTTGCTTAGAACTGGGTTTCCATCTGAGCTCTTGATGTTCATACAAGTGGTTCTCTTATCTCCAAAGGTCTCTTTAATTTTCCTGTAGGCAGTATCTATCTTACCCCTAGAGAGATAAGCCTCAACATCCTTACATTTGTCCTCTAGCCATCCCTGCTTAGCCATTTTGCACTTCCTGTCGATCTCATTTTTGAGACGTTTGTATTCCTTTTTGCCTGCTTCATTTACTGCATTTTTATATTTTCTCCTTTCATCAATTAAATTCAATATTTCTTCTGTTACCCAAGGATTTCTACTAGCCCTCGTCTTTTTACCTACTTGATCCTCTGCTGCCTTCACTATTTCATCCCTCAAAGCCACCCATTCTTCTTCTACTGTATTTCTTTCCCCCATTCCTGTCAATTGTTCCCTTATGCTCTCCCTGAAACTCTGTACAACCTCTGGTTCTTTCAGTTTATCCAGGTCCCATCTCATTAAATTCCCACCTTTTTGTAGTTTCTTCAGTTTTAATCTACAGGTCACAACCAATAGATTGTGGTCAGAGTCCGCATCTGCCCCTGGAAATGTCTTACAATTTAAAACCCGGTTCCTAAATCTCTGTCTTACCATTATATAATCTATCTGATACCTTTTAGTATCTCCAGTGTTCTTCCATGTATACAACCTTCTATCATGATTCTTAAACCAAGTGTTAGCTATGATTAAGTTGTGCTCTGTGCAAAATTCTACCAGGCGGCTTCCTCTTTCATTTCTTATCCCCAATCCATATTCACCTACTACATTTCCTTCTCTCCCTTTTCCTACACTCGAATTCCAGTCACCCATGACTATTAAATTTTCGTCTACCTTCACAATCTGAATAATTTCTTTATTTCATCATACATTTCTTCAATTTCTTCGTCATCTGCTGGCATACAAACTTGTACTACTATATTAGGCGTGGGCTTCGTATCTATCTTGGCCACAATAATGCGTTCACTACGCTGTTTGTAGTAGCTTACCCGCGTTCCTATTTTCCTATTCATTATTAAACCTAATCCTGCATTACCCCTATTTGACGTTGTGTTTATAACCTTGTAGTCACCTGACCAGAAGTCTTGTTCCTCCTGCCACCGAACTTCACTAATTCCCACTATATCTAACTTTAACCTATCCATTTCCCTTTTCAAATTTTCTAGCCTACCTGCCCTATTAAGGGACCTGACATTCCACGCTCCGATCCGTAGAACGCCAGTTTTCTTTCTCCTGATAACGACATCCTCTTGAGTAGTCCCCGCCCGGAGATCCGAATGGGGAACTATTTTACCTCCGGAATATTTTACCCAAGAGGACGCCATCATCATTTAATTATACAGTAAAGCTGCATGCCCTCGGGAAAAATTACGGCCGTAGTTTCCCCTTGCTTTCAGCCGTTCGCAGTACCAGCACAGCAAGGCCGTTTTGGTTATTGTTACAAGGCCAGATCAGTCAATCATCCAGACTGTTGCCCTTGCAACTACTGAAAAGGCTGCTGCCCCTCTTCAGGAACCACACGTTTGTCTGGCCTCTCAACAGATACCCCTCCGTTGTGGTTGTACCTACGGTACGGCTATCTGTATCGCTGAGGCACGCAAGCCTCCCCACCAATGGCAAGGTCCATGGTTCATGGAGGGGGGGGGGGGGGAGGGGGGAGCTTATACTTTACTTATAGCTTTATATGTCAGGTTATGGCATGCTCATCATTTCGTTAATGGTCATAGTTATTGTGATATTTAGGGGGAAGTAAGATACTACGCGAAATTCGAAAAGAGAGACTCAATCGAACTGGAGAGAAAACAAATTTATGGTACAACTTAACTAAAAGAAGGGATCGGTTGGCAGTGCACATCTTGTAGCATCAATGAATCGTCTCTTAGGTAATGAAGGGAAAAGTATACGGGTGAGAGGGAAGTGGTGGAGGTGGGAGTGGGGGGAACTCGTAGTGAGAGACAAAAGGTTTTTTTATTTTTTTATTTTTTTTATTATTTTTTTTATTTTTTTATACTACAGTAAACAGGTTCCAATGTATTTAGGTTGTAATAGGTAAGCGGGGATAAAGAAGCATGATCAAATCGATCTTCTGACTTGATAACAAACCACAATAATGAAAACCTCATTCTGTAGCAGAGTGGGCGTTGGAACAGCTTGCTGGACTGCTTTCCACGGAAATGTTTTACCCCTTTAAATACATTTTCAATCTGCTATTGCCTCTCTCCCATTTTTCGAAATATTGGTAGAGCACCCGTTCCGATATGGACCACAGTTCAAATGTTTGATGATGGATATGTAACGTCAGCTCACCTCGAATTTCTTGTTGATGGCGCCGACAGTGGTAGGATCCAGATTTGCAGCTGACAGAATCTCGCCTAACTCAGCTTCCTTCTGCTCCAGCATGCCAGTAATCGCCGACAATTTCTTCTCCAGTAAAACATTCTTTAAGCCAGTTTTCTGTTGCAGTTCCATTATCGCAGTGACGAAGCGATGGTGTATTTCATCTCTTTCATGTTGCAGCTGTCGTAAAAACAATAAGCAAAAATGGTTAAATGTTGGGCAATATACTGAATATTTTATAATGTATTGCAATGAGATATAATGTATGTTGGTTTGTTTACTGGTTCAAATGGCTCTGAGCACTATGGGACTTAACATCTCAGGTCATTAGTCCCCTAGAACTTAGAACTACTTAAACCTAACTAACCTAAGGACATCACACACATCCATGCCCGAGGCAGGATTCGAACCTGTGACCGTAGTGTTTACTGGTGTAACTGTCAAAAATGGAAGGTAAAGCAGTAAAAATCCAATACTGATCAGTTTTCGAGAAAACATTTAAATTTCGAGGTGCACAAAAATGAGGAAAACAATGCCAAGGAAATTATTGTTGCTACTTACTAGTATTTGAAAGGAATTCAACACAGTACCTTCAGCTCACAGATGCATTCACAGCGTCCATTAGAGTTTCAGTCTACAGAGGGCAGCACAGTCTACAGTTTTGAATACAACACCAACAGATGGCATAAGTGTCTCTTATTCCCCAACATCCTCCCTACCCTGGTCTATCTCGAGAGGGATGAGCAGCTGCACTGGTCGACAGATCTTTGTGCTATCCGGCTGCCAGAGAATGATGATCTTATTTTGCAATCTTTTTGTCATTTCAGCTGGGCCACACCTCTTCCACCACTGCTTTCTTCCACAAGAACCATGGTTTCATGTCCTTCTCGAACTCTCATTGTTCTTCTTGAGGGATATTTTTCCACCTTATGGTAGCGTCCTAGCAGGAGGAGGTATTCATTTTGCCACCTGCACCAAATGTCCTCGTTGACCTTTTGTCTTAGTCAGAACTGCATGGCAAAATCCATTGTAGCTGCTGGTTCTGGTGCACATGGAATGGTTACTAGTTTTCCACCATTTAGAAAGTGGGTTGGTGCCAATGGTGTATCACTCGCTCCTTGCGTGAAGGGTCTTGAGTTTATTTCTGCTTCTAGTCCTATAAAAATGATGTTCTAGCTCTCTTCACCAACTTGAGAGCGATCAAGCACCTCCCTCCAGCAACGTGTGATGGAGCTTATCATGCATTCCCACCAACCTCCCCAACAAGCTGCCTGTGGTGGTATGTACTTCCAGGTGAGTCCATTGTGGGCACAGTAATACCATATGTCAGTAAGCTGGACATTTTGAAGAGCTCAGACAGTTCAGTGTTGGTTGCATGGAATATTGTAGCATTGTCTGAGTAAACAGTGCGTGACAGGCTTCTACGTCCTGCAAAGCATTGCATGGCCATTATAAATGTATCGGTGAGCATATCGGTGACAATATCAATGTGAGTTGCATACGTTGTGACGTATATGAACAAGACCATGTACGACTTCTTGAGGTGATGACCAATTTTAACATATAATCATCCAGAAAAATTAATTCCAGTTATTTCAAATGGTCTTGCAGGTTGAACTCTGCTTATTGGATATGGAGCCTCCATTCCTTCCTATCGATGACTGGGGATTGTCTAGCACATGGCAGGCAAAAGTGGAGAACTCTCTGAACAGATTGTTGTCCTCAAAAAATCTAAAATGCTTCGCATAGTTCTTGTAGTATGATGCATACTCTGAGATGGTGCAGCCTTACAAGCATGTGTACAATGAGAAGTTCCGTGAACTTATGACTTCTGTCCAGAGTAATTGGATGTTTCTCTGAATTGGATATTGCAGTGCGTTGTAATGTGCCACTGAGCCAAATCGCATCATCCAACAGAAAAGGATTGTATCGAGCTATCCCTGATGCTCCGGGTTCTCCCTTACACAATGCTGAGAGTTTGGTAGTGAATAGCTCCTCTTGAACTCTGATCCAATATGTTCAGGCATTGTGTAATTCCAGAGCTCTCAAACTATCAGTGTTTCTAATCTTGTACTTTGTACTCTCAATAAACTGAAATACAAGGGTAGTTATGTGAAGTATTCGCCAGTAGGGACTATATTTTGAAATGTTGACAGTGGTTTGGTAATGGCAACCACAGTGACATTTGTCCAGATTTTGGCTTCTGGCATTAATTTAGGTGGGGCCAGATGTTCAGTGACCATGACTGCCTGTCTTCTGAAAACCATGGTGGACCAAATGTCAAGTGCTGGTAGCATGTCTGCCTCCAGCCCCCATGTGAGATGATCTGCAGGATTTTGACCACCAGGACGATGCCTCCATTGGCTGGGTGCAGTGTAAGCCAGTATTTCTCTTATCCAAACGCAAATGAAGGTTTTCCATTTGTTTTGATGATTTCATATCCACTCCAAGGTGACTTATTGCCATCAGATCCTGTTTCCTGGCAAAAGTAGCAAAGGCATCATATGCCAACCAATGTGGCAAGCAATTCCAACCCAGATAAGATTACTTTCTTGATTGGTACCAAGATATTCTTGCAGCAAACAATATGTGCTATGTAACCAACTTCAGTGGCTGTCCATACGTACAGAACAGCAGCAGTGACTCTTTCTGATGCATCACAGAACACATGCACTTCTGCAGAATCACTTTTGTCTGTCACACCTGTCCATCTGACAATGTGCTACAATGACAAGTGATGAAGCTTTGAGACCCAAGAGTGCCAACTACATGCAATATCCGAGGGCAAAACTTCCTGCTCTGCAAGACATCTTAGCCACATGTCTCGGTAGATGAGTTTAGCAATGACCCCAAAGGGTGTTAACAGACCAAAAGGGTCACAGAATTCAGCAGCTGCTCGAAGAACATTTCTCTTGGTTGTCGGTTTGTCTTTCATATCTCCTCCTATCCTCTGGTAGTCAGCGGAATGGAGTCATTTTCTGTATTCGAATTGATTCCCAAAATTTGTGATGTGGGCTTGGTTCCAAGACTCTTGGCATGCCGTATTGCCTTCAAGTCCTTCAAATTAGTTGTCCATTTGGAAAGTGGATGACTTATTTACTGGAAGAGTATTATTAGTTCGTGGTAAATAGTTGCTGTGTCCTCACTATCGCACTAATTACAGAACTGTCCATGAAAATGTAATTGTCAATTAGTGCTGACACTCATGGATATTTGTCACTATTTAGTGGTGCTAGCTTCCTTACAGCAGCTGACAAAAGGCATGGCTTTGGTGCAAGTCCAAATGGTAAATATTTGAAATGATATGTTATCTCATTGTCTGTCACAGTGTAGACACCATTCTCAGTTTGTTCAACAAGATACCAAAAGCACCCGGTGAGATCTCTGTCTTGTTCATTCAAGACCTATTGTAAAACTGCTTGGTCCACATCACAGACTATCCCCATCGGAAATTTGCACAATTTTAACAAGGTGGCAAGTAAATATGGCAGTAAATTTGATCCTGTTTTGAGATCATCATTCAAAGATGGAGAGTCTGGTTCATGTGATAATACACCGAACACAGTCCCGTATTTGATGCTTCCACTGCTGCATTTTCTTCACAATGTGGTGTGGCAGGTAAAAACGGCATACAACTGTGTAGTCCTCAGATGCAACTTCTGCCTGACGCCTCCTACTGTAATTTGACATGGTCTCGTGATAAATGAGTTTCAGTTCTTCATTCCCTCGCAACTTATTTTGTAAGGAACACAGACATGCTTCAGCAGTAGTGTGGTTGCTAGAGGAAAATACATCCTCCTTTTGAGGCAGGCATACAATACTGCAGCCATCCTCCATGTGGTATGACTGTCAGAACTCTTGTCAGACGGGGTGGTGTATGGATGTCAGTGCTCACTCTTGATGCTCTGTTGTGCCAATTATCTCCTGTCCCAAAAACGGTTTACCGTCTCATCAGATATCTCAATGCAGCTACACTGAATGAAGTTGACAGTTGCCTTGTTCACTGCAGTACCAGTTCCGTTTCCACTAAGAACAGAACCGAAGGTTATGGGAAGGAGAACCAATGTCTGAGATACCTTATTTGGTTAACCCAGGGTCACAATTTTCCAGTAATAATCTGCCCGAGTGAGGACATCAGTAGGTAGATATTCAGTGTCCCCTCTTGGATTGGCCAGTTACGTACCCTCCATCAAGACCATGTCTACTGCATCTTCTGGTACTGTCGGCAGATGTGAGAACTGTTGCTGCTTTCAAAAGCTTCAACTGATACATGGGCGTTGACAGAATATCCCATCATATCGAAATTAACCTTCCTCCTTCACAGGGATGATTTTCAGGATGGCTCAAATGTCATTATCTCCAGAGTTCTGCAGATGACGAAAAGTTGGGGAGATTCTATAAGTGAATGATGTATAAAACTTGACTGACTCCCTGTGTCTAAGATGGCATGTGTCAATTTGTTCATAGTGCCTGGTTCTTTGGTACTGACAAGAGCAGTTTGTAAGTATGAGAAACTGGAGGTCATCGCTTCAATCTTGTTCTCGTCATGAGGTTGCTATTGCAGATGGAAATGTGGTGCTCACCCTTACATTTTGCACAGGATGCATTTATCTGTTTAAAGTACTGAGATTAGTTGTGGCCACGTCTAAGGCAAAAGAAGCAATGGTTGTTTTCTTCAGACACATATTCTGCCTGTGGTGATGGCTCTCTCGATCTCATCGTTGAGAAACTCCATGGGTTGTGAGAGATTATCTTCTTCGATGTTTTGCCTTCGTGGCTAAGCCAGTTTCTGCAAATTTCTTCCTAGAATGCATGTAGAAGTTTGGGGACAAGCACTCTCCCATGAGAATTCACATCCTCTCCTAGTGCTCTTCGTGCTTGAATCCGCTTATGGCACTAAGTATAGGTGGTGTTGAGAGTCTCTGGACTGCTGGAAATAGAAGAATTAAGATTCTCCAAGATATCATTGTGGCTCTGTATAATCCTGTTCTCATCCCAATACTTGGATTTCAATATTTGCTTCGTCTGCCCATATGTGTCAGTTGTAACAGCAATCCCATCGACCAAATCCTTGGGATCCCCATATGAATATCCATAGAGGACTATGTGCTTGTTCACAGGCGACAACATTGAATTTTCACCTATGGAAGCTGTGAAGTGCTCCCAGAATCGTGTTCACCTGAGAAGGGATTCAGTACGACAGGAGGCAACTTGAGGTCCACATAGGCATGCTGGCAAGCTGCTGAGGGTGGCAAACGCATATCAGTTGCATTTCTGTGCCCTGAATGTGCTCCTCCTAAAGCACCTTCCACCATTTAGATGGTGCATTGCATTTGTCAGTATAGTTTTCACAAGCTTCTTTGTTGACCTCACATTCTGTGTCATCCAGCATATCCTGTATGCAGTCACTGAGTGTGACAGGCTCTTCTAATGTTTTCCGCAAGTGCTCTTGACAGTGTCTGACATCCACTGGTAGTGTAGAAAGATCGAACGCGTTTATTTAGCTTACAAAATGCGTGATGTTCGAACGTCCACTTCCGTCGCAGTTAGGGCAGAAGTGCGTCTGTGTAAGTCACCCCATAATGGGATGTCCACTATCACTAAGAGATGGCATTGCTGTGCAATATTCACCGTTTGCAACCCTTAGAACTGCTCGTTCTTGCTAACAGATGGCACTGCAGCCTACCAATACTTTAGCAGTCCTCTTTGTAATGTGTAAATATTACGCCAAATGCACAATATAGCCCTACCACCATCAAGCACGCACCAAGTAACACGATATACAAACGGAAACAGTCAGTAATGTCCTTGTGCTTGCAGCACTGCAATGCCGCGATTTATCTGCGTGTACTGAACGTGCCGGGAGTGATCGTATTTTGAGATTTAAGCCGCTCAAAATCATCTCTGCCGGCACTGAATCCTCTTGTACGTGTAGAAGCACTTAATCTCTTCATATATTCCCGGGTTTCAGCACCAAAGTATTGCTTCTTGCTTGTATTTAAAGGAATTCAGCACAGTAACTTCAGCTCACAGATTTATTCGCAGCGCCCATTACAGTTTCGGTCACAATTATATGAGCATGCACCAGAGGGCAGCACAGCCTACAGTTCTGTATACATCAGCAACGTGTGGCATAAGAGTCTCTTTATCACCCAACAAGTATTAAGAGGATTACTGCTAAATCATCATGGAATTTTGAAGGATATGTCTACATCAAAGAACATATCAATGACTTCAAAGTTATTATAGACGAAGTCACCTACATGCGTAAATAGACCAGAATTTAGGCCACCTGGGAGAGGAGCGGTGCAGGGGAATAGGCCCTGTCTTTCTCTCGCACGTCTGGCTACCCATCTCCGCGTTCTTTGCTTCTGCCAAAGCAGAACTGACATATCGTCATAAGGGTCGTCAGTCCTTTCTGGTGTTGTAACAGCCATACTCAAACTCACTGATGAACCACAATTAGTCTAATCACTCATTTTCTTTAGTCCAAAGATTGGTTTGATGCAGCTCTCCATGCTATTCTATCCTGTGCAAGCCGCTTCATCTCTAAATAATTACTGCAACCTACGTCCTTCTGATTCTGCTCACTGCATTCATTCTTAGTCTCCTTCTACGATTTTTACTGCACATGCCTCCCTTAATGTCACAGAATTTGTCCTACCAACCAATCCCTTCTTCTAGTCAGGTTGTGCCACAAATTTCTTTTCTCCCCAATTCTGTTTGGACCTCCTCATTATTTACGTGATCTACCCATATAATCTGCAGCATTTGTCTGTAGCACCACATTTCAAAAGCCACTGTTCTGTTCTTGTCTAAACTGTCCATCCTCCATGTTTCACTTCCATAGGTGGCTACACTCCAAATACCTTCAGAAAATATTTCCTAATGCTTAAGCCTATATTCGATATTAACAAATTTCTCTTCTTCAGAAACAATTTTCTTCCCATTGACAGTCTAAGTTTTAAACCCTCTCTGCTTCAGCCATCATCAGTTATTTTCCTGCCCAAATATCAAAACTCATAAAATACTTTTACTGTCTCGATTCCTAATCTAATTTCTCCAGCATCACTTGATTTAATTTGACTACATTCCATTGTCCTTGTTTTGCTTTTGTTGATGTTCATCTTATATCCTCCTTTCAAAACACTGTCTATTCCATTCAACTGCTCTTCCAAGTCTTTACTGCTCTTACAAGTCTTTGCTGTCTCTGACAGAATTGCAATATGATCAGCAAATCTCAAAATTTTTATTTCTTCTCCACAAACCTATTCTAAATTTTTCTTTCGTTTCCTAAACTCAGTGTACAGATTGAATAACATCAGGGAGAGGCTACAGCCCAGTCTCACTCTGTTCTCAATCAGTACTTCCCACTGATGCTCCTCTACACTTATAACTGCTGTCTGGTCTTTGTACAGTTGTAAATAGCCTTCCATTCCCTGTCCACTGAGGCGACAAAAGTCATGGAATACCTCCTAATATCATATCTGATTTCCTCCTGCCTGGCGTAGTGCAGCAGTTGGACATGGCATGGACTCAACAGGTCGTTGCAGGTTCCCTACAGAAATACTGAGCCACGCTGTCTCTACAGTCATCCATTACTGTGAAAATGTTGCTGATGCAGGATTTTGTGCACGAAGTGACCTCTTGGTTATGTCCCATAAATGTCTGACAGTGTTCCTATCGAGTGATTTGGGAAGTCAAATCATTCGCTTGAATTGTCCAGAATGTTCTTCAAACCAATCATAAACAACTGTGACCCATGATATCGATCACTGCCATCCAATGATTCCATCACTGTTCAGAAACATGAAGATCAAGAATGGCTGCTAATGTTCTCATTTGGTTGTTGGACCAGCGGACCCAGTCTTTTCCGCATAAACACAGCCCACGCCATTTTGACGTCAACATCAGCTTGCATAGTGCCTTGTTGACTACTTGAGTCCTTGTCTTCATGCAGTGTGCACTACACTTGAACTCTAGCATCACTACTTACCAACTGAAATTGGAACTCATCCAACCAGGCTACAGTTTTTCAGGCGTCTAGGGTCCAACCAATATAGTCATGACCCCAGGAGAGGCACTGCAAGGGAGGTCGTGCTGTTAACAAAGGCACTCACGTTGGTCGACTGCTGCCATAGCCCATTAACAATAAATTTCGCCATGCTGTCCTAATGGATATGTTCGTCATATGTCCCACATTGAATCTGTGGTTATTTCACGCAATGTTGCTTGTCTGTTAGCACTAACAGCTCTATGCAAACGCCACTGCTATTGCCTGTTAAGTGAAGCCCTGCATTGTCCATGGTGAGAGGTTATGCCTGAAATTTGTTATTTCGGCACACTCTTGACACTGTATGGCAGATCTCGGAATATTGAATTTCCTAATGATTTGTGAAATACGTTGTCATATGCGCCTAGCTCCAACTACCATCCTACATTGTTAATTCCTACCGTGCGGTCACAATCACATCGGAAACCTTTCCACGTGAATCATCTGAGTACAAATGACTGCTCTGCCAATGCACTGTCCTTTTATACCTCGTATACGTGATACTACTGTCACCTGTATACGTCCATATCGCTATCCCACGACTTTTGTCAACTCAGCATATTTTACCCCTGCTACCTTCAGAATTTCAAGGAGAGTACTCCAGTCCACATTGTCAAAAATTTTCTCCAAGCCTACAAACGCTGTAAATGTAGGTTTTCTTTTCCTTGCTCTATCTTCTAAGAGAAGTCGTTGGGTCAGTATTGCTTGTGTGTTCCTATGTTTATCCGGAATCCAAACTTGTCTTCCCTGAGGTCAGCTTCTACCAGTTTCTCCATTCATCTATGAGGAATTCGAGGTAATATTTTGCAACCATGACTTATTAAACTGATATTTTGATAATATCCATACCTGCCACCATGTGCTTTTTTCGAAACTGGAATTATTGCATTCTTCTCGATGTCTGAAAGTATTTCGCCTGTTTCGTACATCCTGCAACCCAGATGGAATAGTTTTGCTACGACCGTTTCTTTAAAGGCTATCAATAGTTCTGAAAGAATGTCGTCTGCCCCAGGGTCCTGTTTCAACTTGGTTTTTGAGTTCTCTGTCAAACTTTTCTCACAGCATCATATTCCCATCTCATCTACATCTACATCCTCTTCCCTTTCTATAACGTTGCCTTCAAAATTTGTCTCCCATGTATAGACCCTCTATATATTCCTTCTCTCTGTCAGCTTCCCCTTCTTTACTTAGCACTGGTTTTCCATCTGAGCTGTTGATACTCATACAGCTGCTTCTCTTTTCTCCAAAGGCTTCTTTAATTTTCCTGTAGGTGGTATCTATCCATCCCTTAGTGAAATATGATTCGAATTCTTATATTTGCCCTCTCGCCATTTCTGCCTAGCCATTTTGCACTTCCTGTCAATCTCATTTTAGACGTTTTTATTGCCTTTTGCCTGCTTCATTTGCTGCTTTTCTATATTTTCTCCTCTCGTCAGTTAAATTCAGCATCTCCCACAATATCCAAGGATTTCTACTAGGCCTTGTTTTCTTTTCCTGTCTGTTCCTCTGCCGCTCTCACTATCTCATTTCTCAAAGCTACCCATTCGTCTTCCACTATATGCCTTTCCCCTGGTTCAGCCAATTGTTGTCTAATGCCCCCTTCGAAACTCGCTCATTCTTTCAACTTATCTAGGTCCCACCCCTTTAATTTTCTACCTTTTTAAAACTCTCTTGTTCTTTCAACTTATCCAGGTCCCACCTCCCTAATTTCCTATCTTTTTGTAATTTCTTCGTTTTTAATCTACAGTTCATAACCAACACACTGTAGTAAGAGTCCATATTGGCCCCTGGAAATGTCTTACAATTTATCATCTTGTTCCAAAATCTCTGTCTTGCCATTATACACACAAAAAGTTTTGCATCACCTCGGTTCCGAGAGTTCTGGAGCCTGTAGAGAAAACTGGAATATAGATCAACATAAATATCATTTCTGCCCTTTTTACTGCTTATGAAAACCACTCATTGCATGTTGTACCACCATACAGCGAGACCTTCAGAGATAGTGGTCCACATTGCTGTAACACACCAGTACCTCTAATACCTTATAGCACTTCCTCTTGCATTGATCCATGCATATATTCGTCGTGGCATACTATCTACAAGTTCATCAAAGCACTGTAGGTCCAGATTGTCCCACTCTTCAACGGCGATTCGGCGTAGATCCCTCAGAGTGGTTGGTGGGTCACATCATCCATAAACAGCCCTTTTTTAATCTATCCCAGGCATTTTCGATAGGGTTCATGTCTGGAGAACATGCTGGTCACTCTAGTTGGGTGATGTCAGTATCCTGAAGGAAGTCATTCACAAGATGTGCACGATGGGGGCGCAAATTGTCGTCCATGAAGACGAATGCCTCGCCAATATGCTGCTGATATGGTTGCACTATCAGTCGGAGCATGGCATTCGTGTATTGTACAGTCGTTACGGCGCCTTGCATGACCACCAGCGGCGCACATCGACCCCACATAATGTCACCCAAAACCATCAGGGAACCTCCACTTTGCTGCACCCACTGGACAGTGTGTTTAAGGCGTTCAGCCTGACCGGGATGCCTCCAAACACATCTCCAATTGTCTGGTTCAAGGCACATGCGAAACTCATCGGTGAAGAGAACGTGACGCCAATACTGAGCATTCCATTCAGCATGTTGTTGGGCCCATCTGTACCGCACTACATGGTGTCGCGTCTGCAAAGATGGACCTCACTATTGAGCTACCCAAACACAGTTCATGACCCATCCTCACAGCATTACTTCTGCCAGTACCTAATCTCCTGCCTTCCAAGTTTCACAGAAGTTCTTTTGCAAAACTTGCAGAACTAGCACTCCTTCCTTCCAGAAGTAGCCCAGGTAGCTCACCTGGGAGAGCACTTGCCCATGAAAGGGAAAGATCATGGGTTTGAGTGCCAGTATGGCAAACAGTTTTACTCTTCCAGGAAGTTCCATATCAGTGTGCATGCCCATGCAGAGCGAAAATTAATTCTTGAACAGATGTATAGTATTCTTTACTTTGGCAATTCACTATGCTGCACTGGCAGCAATCATAAATCTACCTACCGCAACATCGCTTTTTTCCATAGCCGTAACTGTTGGTTTGTCATCTGCTGCCTTAGTCACAGATGATAATGTCAACTTTTTGTTCAAATTTATGCTGATTGATTTTATTATACACAATCTGAGAAAAAAAAAGTGAATCAGCCAGAAGACTTGGTCGGAGATCAATATAACTCTGTACATGTACACACAACTGGCAGGTATCAGAATGACTAGATTTGCAAATCTCTATGACAGGTACAACAACTGCCAGAGTGAATTAATGTTACACATATGTGGTGTCTGTTCCTTCAGAGATGTCGAAAAGAATAGACACCTTTTCGATCCCGCGAAAACTATGAATCAAAACAGAAAGAAATTAAAGACTTTAGCTGCCAGTGGGAACTGATTTATATCGATGGTGCAAGCTGAAAATTTGTGCTGGGCCAGAATTCAAACTCAGGTCTCCTGTTCACTGGGCACATACGCTGACCACTACGCCATCCAGGCACATTGGTCATTGCAAACGCACAGACTACCCTAGAAGGGGCACAACAACAGTTGTGTGGTATAATTTGAGAATTTGGATCTGACAGGAGGTGTGCTAGCATAGTTCATGCAGTTGGAGTGACCATTGTGTCCAGATGGCATAGTGGTCAGTGCATTTACCTAGTAAGCAGCTTCTCACCCTGATCTGGTACAAATTTTCAACTTGCCCCATTGATACAAATCAGTGACTACTAGCAGCCAAAAATCTTTAATTGCTTTGGGTCTTGCATAATTTTTGATCATATTTTAGAGTTGTTACACAACCCGGTAAGGTTCAAAAGGTGAACAGTACCAGATGTTGAGTAATGACTGTGGAGGATACGGAGATGTTGCATTCTCCTGTGAGACAGGGTTATCAGCATCTGACACAGTTTGAAGGAGGCCTCATTGTGGACTGCTTGCAGATGTGAGGGCAGGAATTCTCATTGTCAAGGTTCCAATTGATCACATCTGACCACCACAAGGACAGATCTCCATATCATGCACCAACCACATCTGTTCCTTCCATCTGAGTGAAAGTAAAGGACTCCATGCAACATTTGGTGTCATTCTGCATCACTGGTCAGAGACTAGCAGCAGGCAAACTAGGGAATTATCATCCAATGCATAGGGAGCTGTTAACACACCAACATGAATATTTGTGTCTGGAGTGATGTCTTGACTGGTAAGCATGGACTGCTGATAAATGACATCACATTATGCTCAGCTAGGAATCATTGTTCTGCACTTCAGTGGATCACCACCATTGGCAAATATGTCAGCAATATGGGGAGGGTCCCATCTCTCCCATTTTTGGCCCTGACAAAATTTGATTTTGGGTATGTACTTCCCAAGTAAAATGCTACTGTCAGATGTATTTAACAGTAACATTCCACTGAATTTTAACTTTGAGACACTAATGCTAAATTTTAATATATTTTTAGCACTTCTACCCTTATGTCAGCTTGGTTCAATCAATATATTACAAATGTGATTTGCATTCATTAAAAACCAGCATTCTACAGTGCATTTTCATTTTTACTACCATGCACAGACCCATGCAGAAAACTGGCCTTTAGCTTCAATTAACAAAATGTAAAATATGAACTGGAGTTAAGAGACATGTCATCATATCATGTGTGGTTCAGTTGATTCTTACAATTATGTCTTTAACCTCTGTGTTATAAGAAAACTGCCTCAACTGAAGAGCGAAATGTAAGGTTGTAATTTCTGAGGGGGGATATAGGGGAAGGAGATGGGGAGAACCTTAATGCGCAATAAGTGGTAAACTTCTTGCAGCAGTGTATTCATCTGAAATAATTTTATGGTGGCAACACTAGCATCATCAGTCTGACATTTTTAACCAATCTCTGAGTCAACATATATTTTTTTTTTCAGCTGCAGTGATATGTTAAATAACAATTACTCATTGTCTGATTTTCAGTTTATTGATGACATAACATCATAAAATCCTCAAAATATCAAGAGCCACCTTAGCTGATTCAGTAAAACACATAATTCTACTATGGAAACAAGTGGTATGGTGTTAAAGACTTTCCCATCATGTGGATGGGATTTTATCTTAACAACAGAAAACAAAGGGTCAGATTAACAAATGATACAAGAAGCATAAGACTAAATTTGGAGTAAGGTAACATTACATATAGTGCCCTGTAAGGTTTGTTGGCTGGCCCTCACTTAATTTTACTAGCTCACTGGAGGTCTCTTCAAAAATGTGGTACTTGCCAGTCACAGCAGTATACTAATAAAAAATCCAGTTACAGCCAGAAGACTGATGGAAGAAGCTTACAGCTGGTACACAGCATATAGTTTAACACTTAAACTTACAAAGACCTATATTATGCAGCTTAACACAAATCAAAAAGTAGAGATCAATGGGCAGGCACTGGATGAGGATCCATGTGTGAAGTCCCTAAGCATGAAGATGAATTAAACACTGAGCTGACACCAGCACATGAACAAGTTAACCAAAAAACTCAGTTTTGCCTGCTTTACGTAAAAATGTCCCACAGTGTATTGGCATGCAGGTGGGATTGTTTACGTCCTTTCACTCGGTATAATCTCTTAGATGCTGCACCTGTTGTTGTCTTCAGTCTGAAGACTGGTTTGATGCAGCTCTCAGTGCTACTCTATCCTGTGCAAGCCTCTCCAAGTAACTTCTGCAACCTACATCCTTCTGAATCTGCTTACTGTATTCATCTCTTGGTCTCCCTTTACAATTTTTACCCTCCCTCCCCCACACTTCCCTCCAGTACTAAATTGGTCATCCCTTGATATCACAGAATGTGTTCTACCAACCAATCCCTTGTTCTAGTCAGATTGTGCCACAAATTTCTTTCTCCCCAATTTTCTTTAGACCTCCTCATTAGTTCATCTACCCATCTCATCTTCAGCATTCTTCTGCAGCACCACATTTCAAAAGCTTCTACTCTCTTCTTATCTAAACTGTGTATCATCAATGTATCACTTCCATATGTGGCTACAGTCCATACGAATCTGACATCTGTTCAAAAAATTCTGGAATTCTGTCCACAAATTTTTTTACACTACCATTTATTTACTGTGCATGGTCTCCTTCGAAATACTCTCCTCCACAATAGATACACGGATCCCAATGCCGTTTCCACTTCCGGAAGTAGTCTTAGTACACCTCTTGCTGGATTGCATGAACCGCAATCTGTGAATTTTCTTTTATCTCGTATATTGTTGCTAATCTTCACCCTTTCAATGTAGTTTTCAACTCTGGAAATAAAAACAAATAATAAAAAAATCCACCGTGGTCAGATCTGGTGTGTACATAGGATGAGACAGCACAGTGATTTCGTTTTTTTGTGTGATGGTCATGCACCAACAGGAAGAATGTGTGGGTGCACTATCATGATGCAAGAGCCATGAATTGTCTCACAACTTTCAGGCCAGTTCTTTCTCACATTTTCCTGTAGGCATTGCAACACATTCATATAGAACCATCGATTAACAGTTTGTCCCTAAGGCAGGAATTCATAACGAACTCATCCTTCAAAGTCAAAGAAAACTATCAGCCTGGCTTTGATATGTGACTTGATCTAATGAACTATTTTTGGTCTTGGAGAACCTTTCCCAACCCATTGTGAAGACTGAACTTCAATCTCAATATCATAACTGTAGACCCACATGTCGTCACCAGTTATGGTTCTCTTAAGGAACATCTCATTCTCATTTATGCAATGCAATAGCTCTTCACAGACTGTGAGGTGAAAGTCTTTCTGGTCTTGACTCATGAGCCATGGGACAAACGATGCATTCCAAGATGCTGTGTCGGGATTTCGCGACATGGTTCAACTGAAATGTTACATTCTTCTGCAATCTCTCCAAAAGTCAGTCTTCGACTGGCACAAACAATTTTGTTGACAATCCTGACATGAATGTTGTTTGTAGATGTCAAAGGGCATCCTGAACAAAAGTCATCTTTAAATTCTGTCAGGCAATTTTTAAACCATGTGAACCATTCATCACACTGAGTATGGCTTAATCTCTCATCACTGTAGGCTTTCTGCACCATTTGGTGTGTCTCTGTAAAGGTTGTCTTGAGTTTCACACAAAATTTACTGCAGGCGCATTGTTCCTCTAACTCTGTCATCTCGAAATTCGCAAACTGTGTGACACAACGTTCTACTCAATACAACACTGAACAATAACTATCAGATATACAACAATGAAACTTCCAGCAGTTACACATTAAACACAGGTGTGTGCAGGGATGCCAACTTCATTTCACTGCAAAATACCATTGGTGGAAAATTATGAATGCTTTGTAATTTTTCAAAAAGACCTTGTATTTTCAGCAGAGACTTCCTGATGCTTAAATCTATAATTGATGTTAACAAATTTGTCTCCTTCAGAAATGCTTTTCTTGTCATTGCCAGTCTATATTTAATATCTTCTCTATTTCAACCATCATCAGTTTTTTTGCTGCCCAAATAGCAAAACTCATCTACTACTTTAAGAGTCTCATTTCCTAATCTGATTTCTTCAGCATAATCTGATTTAATTTGACTACTTCCATTATCTTTGATTTTCTGTTGTTGATATTCATCTTATATCTTACTTTCAAGACATTGTCTATTGTGTTTAGCTGCTCTTCCAAGTCGTTTGCTGTCTCCAACAGAATTACAATGTCATCGGCAAACCTCGAAGTTTTTATTTCATATGGACTTTAATTCCTACTCCAAATTTTTCTTTTGTTTCCGTTACTGTTTGCTCAATGTACATATTAAATAACATTGGGGACATGCTACAGCCATGTCTCACTCCCAAATCAACCACTACTTCCGTTTCATGCCCTTCCATTCTTACAACTGCCATCTGGTTTCCGTACAGATTGTAAATAGCCTTTTGCTCCTTGTATTTTCCCCTGCCACCTTTAGAATTTGAATGAGAATATTCCACTCAACAGTATCAAAAGCTTTCACTAGGTATACAAATGCTATAAACATATATTTGCCTTCCCTTAACCTGTCTTCTATGCTAAATCGTAGGGTCAGTAATGTATTGTGTGTTCCTACATTTCTGCAGAATCCAAACTGATATTCCCAGAGGGTGGCTTCTGCTAGTTTTTCCATTCTTCTGTAGAGAATGTGTGGTAGTGTTTTGCAACTGTGACTCATTAAACTGATGCACCTAAGGTAAAAAATTATTTATTTTAGGGACGTGTGCATTAAGAATATTTTTGCCACAGCAGATGCCTGGGAAATACACACACATCTGAGCCAGTATCCACCCAGAAACTGCATCTTAGTGGTCCTGTCTGTTACCACTAAATTCCACAGTAGGTGCAAGGGCAGGTGCTGCTGGTAGACTTCCTAGCCGGGCATGGGAGGTGTTGTTCACATTTTTTGCCTATGAACAAGGCAATTGGCACCTAAGTGCTCTGCTGGTAAAACTTAGTGGCAAAAACACCCTTTCCACTCTGGTGAGGGCAGGGAGCACATGTTGTGTTGTTAGTGTGATGGTGCGTGGTCTTGTCATTTGTACATGCCGTAAACTGCAACCTGCTGTGTTAACTCATTGAGATGCAAGGTGATATAACCCAGTCTGTCTCTGGCAGGCATTGTAGTAAACACCTGTGGAATGGTGGACTCAGTTTCTATGTCCACCATCTCCGCCAACTTGCTCAAGTTTGCCTCTTCTATCACTGCAAGCAGTATGTAATACATCTCCAGTAAGCAAGACATCCATATGGACCATAGCAGCAGGTCTGAGACATCTTGTCCAGCCAAGTCAGAAGGTGTCACAGAAACAGTGACTATTTCCACTGCCAATTTCCTCCCTGGGCAATAATTGCCCTAAGCTTTGTGTCTGAGAGAGGGAAAGCCACCTTTTAGAAAACTGTACTTTCCAAAGGAAGGAAAGTTTGTGATAATGTTATTAACCTCACTAACAGCTGTCTGTTACTGCAACAACAAACGCATATTTAGTCATGCGTATATTTGATGGAGTCTTGCATTAAACCAGAGTCATGAAATTGCTTTTACCATATGTGAACCATAGTGATGGATAATCTGTCCAGAGGGCTGGTGCTTCAAATGTCATACACATCGCTTGCACTGTTCGGTGGCAGAATGAGAAACATCCCCCAGGCTGTGGCTAAGCCTTGTCTCCGCAATATCCTTTCTTTCAGAAGTGCTAGTTCTGCAAGGTTCGCAGGAGAGCTTCTGTAAAGTTTGGAAGGTAGGAGGCGAGGTACTGGCAGAAGTAAAGCTGTGAGGACGGGGCATGAGTCGTGCTTGGGTAGCTCAGTTGGTAGAGCACTTGCCCACGAAAGGCAAAGGTCCCGAGTTCGAGGCTCAGTCCGGCACACAGTTTTAATCTGCCAGGAAAGTTTCGTATGAGCGCACACTCCGCTGCAGAGTGAAATCTCATTCTGGACACAATATCCTGTCGCAGAGCATGCTTTACAACATGCCAGTCAGGACCTCAGTGCCTGTTTCACCACACACGCCATCTGGAGTCTTCCCCCAGACACCAGTTTCTCAGAATTCTGTTGGTGGGAACTAGTGCTACAACATTTCCTTGGTTCTCACCACTGGCCTGGCCTTAATTTATGTTAATTCCTTCCATCTTGGCATTTATTCACAGCAACTACTCTTTTCTTCACTCCATTTTAGCTTTCTATATCTTTCATTATCTTAACCGTCTATTTTTCACCGCCCCCTCCCACCTCTGTTATGTACAATGCACTTAGCTTTTCACTATTATTAACTCATGCATGAAGTTTAAACAGTCAACTCTGTTTTGCATATTGCCCTGTCTTCCACTTTTAAGCTTGCAGGTTTTCACATTTCACCCAATGCAGTCTCCAGCAATCAGTCTTTCCTTCTCATTCCATGCGCTACATCTCCCCTGACCTGTGGTTCTGGGTGACTTTCCCAAAATCTACCCCTTTTCCTAAACCTCTCCAGTCCTTATCCTACACCCCTCTTCCTTCCCCTTCAATCATTTTGCCTGAAGAGGGAGCCATTGGCTCTGTAGGCTTGCATAATTACAACCTACCTTTATGTGCATGTTCTGCCACAGCTTGGTAAGCAGATTTTTTATCTATTCAATTCAATTATTTTGTCACAAATTGATTGTTTTCGGTGTTACAGTTATTAGGCCAGGTTGTTTAGGTCAGATATCTTATGATGCAGTTCCTCAGTTTAGGTACTACTGTTTAAATTTCTAATGAGAGGCAAATGTAAATGGAATCTTTCTCAGAGCCCACAGTGAGCTCAAGCTATGAAGATAGCTAGACAGAATCATTAGTTCATGCTGAACAGTGGAGAATTGAGTGGGCTGTGGTCAGGCGAATGCTCGAGTGGCTGAAACCCCAACACAGGCAGATGCTTGACATCAGCAGAACACCGAACGCATTTCGTCTCAGCATGCAGCTGAGACACCAGAGCAATCATATGCTCAATGAGAGTATACAGCAGCATGCATATCCTCTCAGCATGCTTCTGAGGCATCAGGAGAATGCAACACACATGGCTTCTGTGCATGCCTCTGAAACAGTCAAACAGGAAGACATGCCCCAACTCACTGTCACTCAACAATAAGTTGAACGTCGGCAAATATTTGCTACGAGAATCTGGGGATTTTTTTTAAAAAAGTGCTTCCAGTTATGAACTGACTTTAAATTACACTAATTATAGATCCATCAAAATGGGACATATCAACAAGGCTTGCAGATTTTATGGAGCACTGAAATGGAAGGAGGTAACAACAGGAATGTGTTGCTCTGGGCACAAGGTTCCCATTCTCTCATTATGAGAGCCGGTTGGTCCTTTAAAGGAATTATTTTCTGGTGAGACTTGCGTGTCACAGCACTCCTAAACCAAATGAAAAATGTAATTCATGTTTTCACATGATCTTCTTTGGGGCAGATCGAATTCTTGCCATGCCTGGGGAGGAGCAAGTGCACCATAAAACAGGGTCCATTTTACCCCTGTCCAATGGTCAAGCACAATTTTTGCAAGTTTGCTTTATGAGAGATGATGAGATGAGACTGATAGATGTTGTCAAATTATTCAGGGAGTTGAACAGGCAACAGTACTGAAAAAACAAAAAGTTTTGCATGATCACACTGTGTTGGAGCATGGGTTTAAACCAGCTCTCCAGAACATGCCTCACAAGAGCTGCAACATGGTGATCCACATGGATTGTATGTTGAGTGGGCAGCACACATGCCACTACAAGGTCTCAGCCTTGGCTAAGGTCGCGATTGTGGTCATGGGCATCAACCCCACCACCCTGAGGGACATTATCGTGCACAAGCACGATGCCTCCCTCACCAGGATTGTGGACATGCAGCATTACTATGATGCTCTACACTATCCCACAACAGTTTGGAAACGACAATAAGGATATCATTTAAGTACCCCTCAAATAAATCCTGTGACTGGGTGACAAAACCAGAACAAAAATGTGAAGTGCATGGATTTCTACACACTTCGCCTGATGGTCATGACTTCAACTTGCCATTGTGGTGTAGAGTACTTCCATTAAATTTTTGACAGACATGTACATATAGATGGAGACTGAGTGTCTAAGGTACATAGCACTTAAACAAAGCAAGCTGCATGCAGAGATTTATGTCCCTCTGCAAGATGTCATTGCGAACAAAGCAATGTGAATCCAAATGACTTAGGTCAGATGGTCACATTCCCACTGTCATTCATGAACAGTCTGAAGATCTTCCAAGAATATACCCAGGATGCATTCTCCTACGTCCGGTACTAAGTTCAGTCAGACTTATAAGGGAAGAACTGGTGGCCCTCCTCTTTTTTGGTGGGGCGCAGTGCTCCATTTATACTACTAAGTGACAGAAATGTGACCTACCACACATGCACTTGCTGCTGTGGTTAAAACAGAAATTGTGGCCAAACTAAAGTGATCTGGTTACATCAGTAGAATTGTCTGATGCCATCCTGGACAAACAGCTATTTGAAATGTGCCTAATGCACGGTCCTCTCAGGGTGTTGAATCCTTCCTCCCTATGCATGAGTGTCAGGAAATGCACCAGAAAGTATCTTTGGACACCATCAAAAGGGACCCAAATGAACAAGACTAGATATCTGTTGTACAGACATAGAGTGCCCAAGGATGGGGGTTGTATAATCACAATTAAAGTGAGAGATGCTGTGCAAGGCACAGTAGTGGGCACAGCTGGATGGTCCCATACTTACTTCTCAATATTTATTGTGCAACAGCAGGCTACAATAATATCGACCCAAGAGATGAAGTGCAGATGTTTAGAGCAGGTCATATGGATATTGGGCTTTCTGCTCCATAAGAGGCATCCAACAGTCCTGCTCACCTGCATACAGGGTTCCTTCAGTTTTCAGGCCCTCAAAATGGTCAACAAACAGGAAAAAGCCACATTCCAGGAAGTATGTGAGGCAATGGGACTTTCAGAAGGTGATGGCCACTGGGACACTATGAAAAAGAATCCCACATTATGCCAGTCATCAGCCAATTTGATAGAGCTATTCACTACCATACTCAGCACCTGTAGGCTCTCAAACCCTGTGACACTTTGTAACAAATATAAAACGATGTTATCAGAAGAGATTGCACACCAGTACTAAGGGACAGCACAGACCAGCAATGGCTTACATTTAATGAAGCCCTGAAGGCTCAATTATGACACCACAGCCTCGAGGGCTCAAGTTGGCCTGACTGAGTCCCAAATATTACCAGAACAAAGGCACATTTTGAGTAAAATTTTGAGCCATGTGAAGAATGGAGAAAGGGGGTCATTATTTCCTAGATGCATGTGGGGGTACTGGCAAGACATTCCTACTAAATTTGCTATTGGCGCAGTTGTGCAAGGACAGGAATGTCATTTTAACTGTTACATCCTCTGGGATAGCCATGACCTTGCTCAGCAGAGGAAGAAGTGCCCATTCAGTGTTAAAGCTTTCACTGACCCTTGCAAGTGAGGAAATGCTTACTAGTAATACAGACAAGAGCAGCAGCGCAATTTAATCATGTGGGACAAATGCTCAATGTCCCACAAGAATGAAACCAAGGCACTTAATCAAAGTTCACAAGACATCCACAGTAACCAAAAGATGATGGACGGAATGGTTGTCTTACTTGCTGGTGGCATCTCACACACACTGCCAGTCATCAAGAGAGGCACTGTGGCTGACAAGATCATCATTTTCTCAAATCTTCACCACTGAGGGCAAACATAGGAAGATGTACCTCACAACTAATATGAGAATTCAGCTTTACAATGACCAAGAGTCTTGGCTGTTTGCTCAATATCTCCTTGAAACTGGTGAGGGCCACATGGGAATGGATGTGGAATGCTTAATATGTTTTGAAAGCCACTTCTGAAATGTTGTAAGCTGGGAAGACAACATAATTAATGAGTTTTCCCCAACGTTAAAGCAAAACTTGAGTGTCGAGGACTGGTTACGTGAAAGAGCAATATTGGCATCCATTAATGTATTGGTGGGAAACATAAAAAAAAAATTTTTTGATCAAGTACCTGGTGAGGCCATCAGCTACACATCAATTGACACACTGATGACAAAGGATCATGCTACTACATATCCTGTAGAGTTTCTAAGCTCATCAGAGCTCTTGGGGGTGCTGTCCCTCAAGTTGGACATGAAGATGGGTGTGCCTGTCATACTGGTGCGTAATCTGGATGCACTAAGATTGTGCAGTGGCATCAGGTTACACATAATGGAGCTGAGAAGGCATATTGTGCATGCCACTTTCATCACTGGTGGAGCCTATCATCCCAACAAACTTGCCATTCTGGTTCAAACACTTGCAGTTCCCTTTGCAAGGGGCCTTCTCGATCACTATAAATAAGAGACAAGGATAAATGTTAAAAATGGCAGGTATTCCTCTATGCACACTATGTTTTTCACATGGACAGCTCTATGTTGGCTGCTCGTGTGTATCTAGAACCAAAAATCTCTACATATATTTAAAGAACAAGAAGTTCCAAAATGCTGCTTATAGAGAGGTATTACAGTAGATTTCTGGCCCTCCATACACACCAAAATGATTATAATCTTTCCCATGCTAGGCATGTCCCAAACAGTCTTGAAGTTTTCTTATTCCATTTCCTGGCACATTTTGTAATTCGCTACTCATTAGCATAAAACTGTCTTCCTTAATAAACGAGTGAGTTGTGAGTGACATGTATTCGGCCAGCTTCTCCCATCAGCTGAAAATTTCACGTGTTGTCTCCCCCCCACCCCCCTCTTCTCAACCACCCCTCCCACTGATTTTGCATGGTTTTCAGGGCTGCATGTGGCTCACAGCTCAGTACCTCCAAGAGGTAATGTCTATGAAAGAGTGTGGATAGTAAGTTTGTCATTAACATTTCTTTATACTTTGTAAATAATTGTTTAGTTGTGGAGTGTAGCTAGTGACTTAATAAATATAGCAAGACTCAGGCTGTTGCCCCATGTCAGTGTAGTAAAGCTTTTATATGTCAGTTACTTTAAGGAAGGGCATTGTCTGGAAGCTTAGAGACATTTTCAGTGTTATTCAAATCCCTGTCACTTGCTCAGAATTTTTGTTAAATGGTGAGTGGTTACCTTTATTCTGCATTTTTTAGACAGCAACAATGAATGAAAGACATAAAGAAACTGTAAAATGAAGCTGTTATTTTTCTACAGCTGCTTCATTAATTTTTACATGAATACACCAATAATTGCTACACAGTAACAGTTAGGATGAAGGTGAATACGTCATGTGGACTACACAATGGCAACATCAATGTGACATTAAAAATTCCTGGACAGAATATATGCCATTCAAGGAGCATGGATAAGCTCTCAAGATATAGTTGAGAGATAGAAAAGAACAAAAGAAGACTCAACTCATAGCTAAGCTGTCAGATAATGCCTTTCTTTGGAGGTAACAAATTAGTAAATATACATGCAGGGCTATATTTTTGCAGTGCTATAGCCTGAATGAGGTAATGGTTGTCCCTGATGGAGTGGTGAGGGGAGGAAGGAAAATATGAGGAAAGGGAGAAGTGAAAGGAATGGAAGAAGATTCCTGGAGGAAGGAGAGGCAGCAATGGAAGAACACCAATGAGGTGACCCTAGTGCAGGCAGGGGTTGTTTTGTGTGGTCCATTACTTGACACCTGAATGCTTCACTGAATTGTTACATTTACTCCCTTCAATGCATGTATCTTCTTTCATTATTGCATTTTAGACATGGCTAGATATATAATATGATTACAATATCAACTTTTTGAATTATTTATCCATGTTTGTGGTACAGATTTGTTTTTATATGTAATTGTTCCTAACAAACATCATTATGATGAAGGTGACAATAAACAAGTAGAACATATAATCAGCCTGCACTTTACCTTAGGTAAGCGACATTTGATATACTGAAATAATACTAACCTTATCAAATCGAAGCTTGAGTACTTCATTCTCCCACTTGAGATCTTCTAACTCCTTAAGGCACAGTTTTAAACGTGCTTTGCAAATCTGAAATATTAGAAAATACGATTATTCTTTTTTGCTAAGATTTTAACTACACTAAGCTGAATCATGATTAACTAACATCAGCATGGTACACATGAAATTAAAATGATAATGGCACATTTTTTTATGTTTTGCTTTCACAACACTTAAAAACAGTTTTTCTCATTTCACAATGAGTTGCAGCACTAATGTCTGCTGATTGAAGACTTTGTATTAATTTACAACGAGGAAACTGCAATAATATATCCATAAAATGGAGAAAAAATGCATATTAAAATAGTAAAATACGTGTTTAATGTTTAAATTAAAAAAGACAGACACATGTTTAAAGCTAATTATTAATATGTAGATAGTAACAAATTTTGTGTGAAACAATATAAAGTGATACAAAGTGAAGTTGGTTAACTGTCTAGTATTTTTGCAATGGAAAAAGAGTCACTCTGAAGCCATCACACGCATTCAATAGCACAAAAATATCCACTAAAATCAAACAACCATGACAAGAGAGTTACCAGTGCCATGGAGTGAGTCAGCTATGTATTCCAGATCCTTTGCATAAATTAAACCTAGTTGAGTTGATATGCTACCACCATCAACCACCAAGTGAGGAAGTTTGTAAACTTTAATTAAAGACAGTGGAAACAAGTGACTCTCACACACAAATAATAAGTAGTTGCATGTTCCATGGATCATTTTGCATGATAAATCATAATGATGTGGAATGACTCATTTTACATTCACATTGCAAATTAATTTGTAAATATGGCAAAATGCTGAACATTCATTAGTGCTTTCTTTTAATAAACATGTACAGATGTGGATTAGTAATTCCTACCCACCACCTTTTACTCATAACAATAATAGGAATTCCAGTAGGAGTTGTCAAGGAGAAACTATTTCATTGAATTTACAAATTTTACTTTGCTGTCTGTCAGACATTTTATATCATTGGGTAAGTGATCAAAAGTTTTAGTTGCAGCACTGTGCGCCCCTTTTGCGCTAAAAACAACATTAATGTGGAGTAATGAATGTCATTTTCCTTCTAGTATTGTAATTGTTACTTTTGAACTGTAGAAGATCATTTACAATAAATAAAATTTGCAGTATATCAGCTACAAACAGTGATGACACTAATTTTTTTTGGTGGGAACTCACAAAAAAATCTTTGTTTGGTAAAACACTTTAATTTTGCACAGGAGGAAAATTGGTAGTGGTTTTCATCTCCCTTAAATCTGTTAAAAATATGTTCAAGATACCATAGTCAAACATTAAATACTAATTACTATGTGACAATTCACTTTTTTTTCCTAACTATTATAGAACTGCTGGGCAGTGCAGCATACACCCAAATAAAAATAAACTGCTACAGAAAAGGACAGTAAGTCTTCATCATGGAATGAACTGTAGAAAATCTTGTGAAGTTCTGCAACAAATACTTAACATTATATCCTTGGTGCCTACTTAAATTAATTACACGTTTTGTGCAGCAACGTAAATAGCTACAACAACAGGAAAAATAAAGTTACATACACAAGGCCTATTGCCTAAGGGGAACACAGCAAAATTCGCATTTTAGTTCTCAGCCTCACATCACATAAATAATATCATGACTGATTTCAACTTCTCATAAGTAACCATGAGATATTTTGAATCTGTGGCATAGTAACTTGTCAGCTGAAAAGGGCAAGAGACGCAATATGAAAGTGTAACCACCTTTAAAAAAAAGCTATTATAAAAAAGGTTTGATATTATTTAACAAGCTCCCATGGTTTAACAACCTACAAGAGGAATATTTTGAAGACAAAATTAAAATATTTTTATCAAAAAAGTTTGTGTCTATTCAAAATCTTTTGAGTGGCATGTCTGGTACCTCACTGATGTTGCTATTAAGAACCAGACTAACAGAAATAATACCTGGACTGCACTCTAACACTACATACAGGATGTATTAGCTATTTGGTAACACAATCTTATTCTGGCAACACAGTTGCAGTTGATTATGATGACACTTGTATGCAGATGATGCAGTTGTCTATAGTGAAATGCTGTCTGGAAAAAGCAGGACAAATATCCAGTCAGATCTTGATAAGATTTACAATTTGTGTAAAGACTGACAACTCACTTTCAATGTTCAGAAAGGGAAGATTGTGCACTTCATAAAATACTAAGATGTAAAAAGGGCAGTCGAATGAAAACAAGACGTGAAAAAAACTCTTTATTATTTCATAAGTAACTGTCACCACTGGTAATAAATTGATCTCACTGTCAGACAAGACGGTCAATTCCTTCAAGGAAAAATGTTTGCAGTTGCCTACAGAGCCATGATTGTACCCAGGCATGCACCTCTTTATCCAAAGCAAATCAATGGCCACAAGTGTCTTTCTTTAGGGCTCCAAAAATACGTAAATCGCGTGGGGAAAGACACAGGCTTCCCAGCAAAACTTTTGCAGCATAGTTGAAACAATGGTCCTGCCAGCTCTGGCAAAAGTCTTTATGATCTCTTCCTTTGACTGTGAAGGCCTAACGCTCATTGACTTTCTCAAACATGGTGCCACAATTAACTTTGCAAAAACTGAAGCATGCCATCAAGTCCACAATTCTGCTGCAGGATAATGCCTGCCCACATGTTGCCAAAGATGTTTCACATTGACATGAAGATTTGCAAATTAGACAAGAACAACATAAGTAAGTTAATATGACAAAATGACTACCGGCAATACAAAGGTAGCAGAAAGATTTACCCTTGTATTTAAAATACACCACAGAGTTCTAAATCTATCAAAAGATCTGCAGTTATTTAGTGGTTAGCAAGACTTCAAAATACACATCTTAGAAATGGATTTACTACCAAAAGGGGAGGATTACTCCAAAGAAGTGCACACAGAGTACAATTAACACAGTGCAATTTATACAGCAACAAAAGATCAAATAACTGACTGTGGGACACTCCACTACACAACCTTATTAAGTTCATCAAATTAATGATCTCTTGAAAAGGTAGTATGAACTGCTGCAAGTATAAAGAAGGCCAAATTGCGAAGAAGCAGTGACAAAAAGTAAAACAAGGTGGTAAGGAGGTTGGTTTTCCCAAGTCTCTTATTTACAAATAGGAATCATACACCAGCTCTACTCCTATTGTGCTTGAAAACATAAAACATGAACTCAATATAACTACCATAAAACCTTTGACAAAAATTGGAGCTTTCCCAACCATAAAACAAAACTTTTTCTTTACATCTGTTTCATTAATATTTATATGAATACACCAATAATTGTTACACAGTAACAGCTAGGATGAAGGTGAACAGGTCACACAGATCACACAATGAAAGGGACTATCCTCATTTGCTGCTTGTGTCTGTATATGTGTGGATGGATATGTGTGTGTGTGTGCGAGTGTATACCTGTCCTTTTTTCCCCCTAAGGTAAGTCTTTCCGCTCCTGGGATTGGAATGACTCCTTACCCTCTCCCTTAAAATGCACATCCTTTCGTCTTTCCCTCTCCTTCCCTCTTTCTTGACAATGCAACCGTTGGTTGCGAAAGCTTGAAATTCTGTGTGTGTGTTTTTTATTGTGTCTGTCTACCAGCGCTTTCCCATTTGGTAAGTCATGGAATCTTTGTTTTTAATATATTTTTCCCATGTGGAATGTTTCTTTCTATTTTATTTATACCATATAATTGCATACACTTGAGCAGTATTCTAGAATGGGTACTTTTTTAAGCAGCCAACTATTGAATATTCTGTATCTTATGGAAAGGGAGTGATAAGAAAATAGGTTTTTATGTCTAGTCTGTTTCCTTGCTTGTGCATTAGTTTTGCAGAACTGTCTCCCTCTATAGCCACACCGAACATAGCTCAAACAGCATCAGATCACATTCAGAACCTCATGATAGATTTATCAGAAAATCCTAGGAAATTCTGGTCATACACAGGGTCAATGAACTGATCCAGACTTTCCATTCAATCTTTTGCAGATCTGTCTGGTGTTGAAACAGAAGACAACAGACAGAGAGCAGAAATATTAAATTTCACATTTAAAAATATATTTGCCAGTGAGGATATTACCTGTTGCAATAAACAAATCTATGTGTGCTCCACTTCATAGCTCGTGCACAAAGTTTGTGCTTGATTTGACCAATAGAAGCCACCTGGCATGCCAGTATAACAGCAGTTGTGTGCAGCCTGTTGGCTGCACCTCCTGTTAGAACTAATGACTACATGGGCCAGAGCATAAGGCTCCATTGGTCATTTAAGTGTGTTGTCTGTTGTATTTACTTTGCCTCTCATGTGTTTATGCTTTTCCATGTAATTAAATTTGAGTAAAACAGTACCGTACACATGTTTGGTCACCATATTGATTTACAAATAAAAGATATTGATTTCAGTGCCTTTGAAATAAAAATCAATTAACTGTATTTAATATGAATAAGACATCAGATCCTCATGGAATCCCAGTTTGATTTCACATTGAATATGTTGCCGAATTAGCCTCCTAGCTTTTGTTTTCAGTGAACCTCTAGCATTGTGAATTGGCCTGTGTGACTGGAAAGGAGTACAGGTTACTCCTATTTACAAAAATGGGGTAAAGATCTGATACACAGAATTATGGACCAATATCGCAGATGTCCATATGTTCCTGAATCCAAGAGCACATTTAATGTATAAAATTTTGATGTTCTTCAAGGAAAACAAGTTTCTCCCAAAAGATCAGCATGATTCAGAAAAAAAAAAAATCTTGCAAACAGTTGATTTCTGAAATTTGTTTGAAACTGTATATCATCTACTACTAATGAAGATACAATCGTACACAGGATCTACAAATATATACAACTTGCTTGAAGCATATTTAAATCATAGAACCCAGAATATGACATTGGATGGCAAATGTTCACCAGAAATGAAAGTGGCTGTACACCACCTTAATAATTTCCTTTTCAAAAGGCTCACAGGAGTAAAAATGGGTCTGTAATTATAAATTGATCTTCTTTTAATAAAGGTTGTTACTTCTGTATATTTCATTCTTTCAGATGACTCTTGTGTCACCAGTTGATTACAAAACAATCTTAATGAGTACATTGGATGATGATTTTAATACTCTACTAGAAATACCATCACATACAAAAGGATTACTGCCATATACCATAGCAGTTTAACTATTTCTTCCTAAATCTCATAAACAGTTGTGTGTTTGAAACTAATGTCTGCGAATACTGCACAAGGTGCATATAGGAGTAAAATACCTAAATGCATCTACACATTATTGTTAATTATTAGTTTCCATGCTTGCTGCCACAGTTTGGAAATAAACCCCTGATTCCAAAGTGTCATCAATTCTTCCACAGCTGTCACTTCACAATCCTATTTGTGTCACTCTTCATTTTACATTTATTAAGGCTCCAAAACATGTGGCTTATTTGGGATTGTTACATATTTCATGCATAGTGCACCCTTGTTGCTTTCTTAATGACAGGGGAGAAGACATGTAATCACCATGGGCAGTACAGTTTTCAGTTCTTGGTTACAATCTTACCTCTAAATTAAATAATGCTCTCTCTTGCTGCTATAAGATAGTGTCACACTTGTGATATCACAGTTTCTCAATAGTTATGTACAATTTAAACTGAGTGCGACGGCAGAATGCTTAAGAAATCAGACTTGCATTTGGGAAAGCATAGTACAAATTCCTGTCAGATATATAATTTAGGTTTTTCAAATAACTTAATAGTGAATGCTGGCATGGTTTCTTTGAAAGGAACACAGCAGGTTTCCTTTAGCTTTCTTGTACAATGAGAGCTTATGTTCATTCTTTAGCCCTCCAGCAGGCATGATGATTTTCGTAATATGAGCAGGTGTGCAGCTCACTTTGCACACATGTAAAGAGCAACTGTCTTTATGTTACCAAGGTAAACATACATGAGCAAAATCAGTCTAATCTTAGTTAAATTAAATTACAATTAAAAAACTAGTATTATATGAACTAAATCACTGTTTAACTAAACAATAATAAAATACAGTTTCATTGTATTAGTATGTTGCCAAGTGCAATTGTTACCCAACACTAATGACCCTATTAGAGAACTGAACAGCATATTTGCACCAAACCCCTGTCAAACACTTATTTGATTATTAATTATCTTGTAGACAACTGCTTCATAGTGGAATTGTGCTGCTAATTCAGAATTTGGGTAATTTTCCTGAACTGATCGTAAATTTTTTCTCGTATAGGTCACTGTATGTTTTACATTACTGCTGCTCACTTGCACATATGACAACATAACTTACCACTTTGTTAGCTGTAGAAATTATTAAGTAATAGGTATGGAACTACAATGGTAAAACAATGATGGAATGGCACAACACAATGTTATTTGTGGTTGGCACATTGGTGCACCCGCTCGAGGGTTAATGATGTCATCAACAAAATGTTAAGTCTTAACTGTCATTATTTTTCTTTCTTTTCTTTGCTGGAATGCCCAGTGGGCTCGGCAAAGTCCCTAGAATGTCCAAGCTTAGGTCAATACACAAATGCACTTTTCCAACACTATTTCACACTGTTAACACTCACAGGGGCTACCAGAGACACTGTGTACATCCCAGAGTACCCCTGCAAGCTGCAACACCAAGAAAAATCACTTCTCAGCTTTTGGCAAGATCAGTGTGTAGTATTTTTTTGGGTTCACAGTCATAATTATTATGAAAATAAAACAATTTATAGATTCAAGGTCAAATTTAGTGTCTATAATACAGCACACAGTCAACTACAATTTTTATCTTACAATTATTATTGCCTACTTGGCCCAAATAAACAAGTACTGATCAGAGTTGAGCTTCTTCTTTCTTCTAATTGACAAAAAAAATGGCTTATCTGGAACCAAGGTACCATACAGGATCTTACAATGGTGCATAAAGTGCAAGAAAATTTTTTTCTGATTTATTTTCAGTGGTGAAGTGCGGAGCAAGCTTGTAACTCACAAGCCCCTACATAAGGTACCCCTCTTGGGTGGGGACAGAGGGAGGACCATTAAACTCCACATAGCTGGCCAGAACACAGGTAACCTTCAGGCGAACAGTGAAGGACTAAAATATTCATGGTCTTGGGATGCTCAAAATAAGGTGCATAGACAACCCAAATGGGGGTCATAAATAAATTCTAATATCAGTAAAATTTTGAACCGAAATTTTATTGATACCATTCACCATTTACATCTCCATACAGACTATAACTACATGCAAGATCTACATGGAAAGCATGGTGGAACATTATCTGAATAATAGTAAAATTTATCATATCTGAAGTCTGATTAGCTGTGAAAGTGCAGTCAGAAGACTGTTACAATCTATCTTGTCAAAAGCAGAATCACAGTCCTGAGGTACATATTCAAGAAGGAGCTAAGTTTCACATCTTCCCATAAGTTTGCTCTTAGTATTCTGAGTCATCAGTAATGATGCAGTCACACATTATATTCTTTATTATCTAAATCTAATTGATCTGGATTTTATATTGTAGTATTTGACCACCATTATAAGGCAAACCCTTTAGTACTGCTATTAAATTTTGTTTCCTCTTAAATAATATTTTAACTTACATTATACTGTATGTATCTGTTCACTTTCCCTGATTTTTCAGTTTATGTTCTGAGTGGAGTAGCATGTTGTTGTTGTTGTTGTTGTTGTTGTTGTGGTCCTGAGACTGGTTTGATGCACTCTACCACAACTACTCCATGCTACTCTATCCTGTGCAAGCTTCTTCATCTCCCAGTACCTACTGCAACCTACATCCTTCTGAATCTGCTTAGTGTATTCATCTCTTGGTCTCCCACTGCGATCCACGCTGCCCTCCAATACTAAATTGGTGATCCCTTGATGCCTCAGAACATGTCCTACCAACCGATCCCTTCTTCTAGTCAAGTTGTGCCACAAACTCCTATTCTTCCCAATTCTATTCAATATCTCCTCACTAGATATGTGATCTACCCACCTAATCTTCAGCGTTCTTCCGTAGCACCACATTTCGAAAGCTTCTATTCTCTTCTTGTCTAAACTATTTATTGTCCATGTTTCACTTCCATACATGGCTACACCCCATACCAATACTTTCAGAAACGACTTCCTGACACTTAAATCTATACTCGATGTTAACAAATTTCTCTTCTTCACAAACGCTTTCCTTGCCATTGCCAGTCAACATTTTATATCCTCTCTACTTTGACCATCATCAGTTATTTTTCTCCCCAAATAGTAAAACTCCTTTACTACTTTAAGTGTCTCATTTCCTAATCTAATTCCCTCAGCATCACCCAACTTAATTTGACAACATTCCATTATCTTTGTTCTGCTTTTGTTGATGTTCATCTTATATCCTCCTTTCAAGACACTGTCCATTCCGTTCAACTGCTCTTTCAAGTCCTTTGCTGTCTCTGACAGAATTACAATGTCATCGATGAACCTCAAAGTTTTTATTTCTTCTCCATGGATTTTAATACCTACTCCGAATTTTTCTTTTGTTTCCTTTACTGCTTGCTCAATATACAGATTGAATAACATTGGGGAGAGGCTACAGCCCTGTCTCACTCCCTTCCCAACCACTGCTGCCCTTTCATGTCCCTCGACTCGTATTAATGCCATCTGGTTACTGTACAAATTGTAAATAGCCTTTTGCTCCCTGTATTTTACCCCTGCCACCTTCAGAATTTGAAAGAGAGTATTCCAGTCAACAATGTCAAAAGCTTTCTCTAAGTCTACAAATGCTAGAAATGTAGGTTTGCCTTTCCTTATCCTATTTCCTAAGATAAGTCGTAGGGTCAGTATTGCCTCACGTGTTCCAGTATTTCTACGGAATCCAAACTGGTCTTCCCCGAGGTCGGCTTCTACCTGTTTTTCCACTCGTCTGTAAAGAATTTGCATTAGTATTTTGCAGCTGTGACTTATTAAACTGATAGTTCAGTAATTTTCACATCTGTCAATGCCTGCTTTCTTTGGGATTGAAATTATTATATTCTTCTTGAAGTCTGAGGGTATTTTGCCTGCCTCATACATCTTGCTCACCAGTTTTGTCAGGGCTGGCTCTCCCAAGGCTATCAGTAGTTCTAATGGAATGTTGTGTACTCTCTGGGCCTTGTTTCTACTCAGGTCTTTCAGCACTCTGCCAAACTCTTCACGCAGTATCATATATCCAATTTCATCTTCATCTACATCCTCTTTCATTTCCATAATATTGCCTTCAAGTACATCGCCCCTGTATAGACCCTCTATATACTCCTTCCACCTTTCTGCTTTCCCTTCTTTGCTTAGAACTGGGTTTCCATCTGAGCTCTTGATATTCATACAAGTGGTTCTCTTTTCTCCAAGGTCCTTTTAATTTTCCTGTAGCAGTATCTATCTTACCCCTAGTGAGATAAGCCTCTACATCCTTACATTTGTTCTCTAGCCATCCTTGCTTAGCCATTTTGCACTTCCTGTCGATGTCATTTTTGAGACGTTTGTATTCATTTTTGCCTGCTTCATTTACTGCATTTTTTTATATTTCCTCCTTTCATCAATTAAATTCAATATTTCTTCTGTTACTCAAGGATTTCTACTAGCCCTCGTCTTTTTACCTGCTTGATCCTCTGCTGCCTTCACTACTTCATCCCTCAAAGCTACCCATTCTTCTTTTACTGTATTTCTTTCCCCCATTCCTGTCAATTGTTCCCTTATGCTCTCCCTGAAACTCTGTTCAACCTCTGGTTTAGTCAGTTTATCCAGGTCTCACCTCCTTAAATTCCCACCTTTTTGCAGTTTCTTCAGTTTTTATCTACTGTTCATAACCAATAGGGTCAGAGTCCACATCTGCCCCTGGATATGTCTTACAATTTAAAATCTGGTTCCTAAATCTTTGTCTTACCATTATATAATTTATCTAATACTTTCTAGTATCTCCAGGCTTCTTCCATGTATACAACCTTCTTTCATTATTCTTGAACCAAGTGTTAGCTATGATTAACTTATGTTCTGTGCCAAATTCTACCAGGCGACTTCCTCTTTCATTTCTTATACCCAATCCATATTCACCTACTACATTTCCTTCTCTCCCTTTTCCTTCTATCGAATTCCAGTCACCCATGACTATTATTTTTGTCTCCCTTCACTATCTGAATAATTTCTTTTATCTCATCATACATATCCAGGGTGTATACACGGACGAGGGAAAAAATTTCCGGATTTCCCGGTTAAAAATACACTTTGTCCCGGGTGAAAATACACTTTTCCTGTGTTAAGTGATGGTATACTTTTCCTCGGAACTGTAAAACTTATCAATCCGTTGAATCATTATGGTCTTATAAATAGGGGAAGAAATAAGTTTTGGAAAGATCTGTGATGTGCAGCAACATGTACGCTGCATATTTTCGTATTATGAAGTATAAATTCGAATTCCACCAAACACCACATGTTACTTTCCGAAGCATTGAAATCGAGATTGCCGTGCGCTTTTGTAAGCCAGTCATAGCTCATGTCAACTGATCTTGCCAGCCACTGACGGTGGATATTCAGAGCATAGGACACATGATGTAGTCAGCCAAAAGCAACACCACTGTTGAGTAGTGCGACCACACAAATAGGAAAAGTTAATGGTTTACATTAATATACATAGTGTTGCTACAAGAAAAGCAAAGCTTTCACATGTAATACTGGTCTCAAAGATTGATCGGCTGCATGAGAATTTAATCTTTCATATATAATGTTGATCTTTTTGTGCATGTTACACTTTAAGATACATCACACAAATGTGCCAGTAAATTTTTAATAACGACATAAATGTCTGGTCATCTGGGCTAGAAATTCTTCAGATGATCATACATTCTCGCACATAGTTTATCTTGTGTAGAAGGTAATTTACTTTGAAAGTAACGCTTTTCGAACCACCATTCTCAATATTTCCTGGCGACCTGTTAGAAATAAGTTTCATCAGTTGCCAGAGAGTGCCAGATAACAGGTGTCACCGCACTTACGCAGTTACGATGATGCAGGTAGCCCGTATGATCATAGGTGTAAGACATTAAAGGATCTTACATTATGTCATAAAATAAACAAGACATGAGAGGATACTCCAAGAGCATCAGAATTTCATGAACCATACTAAAATGCATAATTCGGCTTAAGGTGCAAATTTGGATGTAAATTTTCTTGGAATACCAGTACTATATTATCTCGTGTTTGGTTCTTTATCATGACATAATGCCATATGTGCCAGAAGATGAAAATGTGCACTTGAAATGCAGCGAACAGTTGAAATCAGCCAGTAGTGTGGAATTAAACACTTCGTTTCAAACAAATGAATTGCCTCAGCAGAAAAAGAGCAATAAAAGCCTAATTTCTTTAGCAAACTGCCAAAAATAACTTCATTGTTCTGCAAGGCGACTAATGATCAGCTGTTAAAAAGGTGGAAATAAAGAAAAATCAGAAACTAATAACGTATTTTAGCCTTCCGTAATAATGTGAATGTATTTTAATTCACTTTATAGCACCCGGCCACAAAAATTCGTTTTGTTTTCATTTGACGTGAGAGCAATGTACTGTTTGTCCTGAGTGGACTTGGATTAAAAAAAGTAAACTAAATATTATGACAAATTTTATAAATAATCGACAAGTACGCCAAAGAAGAAGAGATAGAACTAAAATGGACATGTTATTCCATGGACTCTTGCATTTCTATGCATGAAATATCTTTCCTTTCTCATTCGCTTATCTTACCTGCTTGGATTCGGACCTAAGAGGACATTCTTGTGTAAAGCTCATCTTACTGTACCAGCTGATAATGTAAGTTGTACTTGAAACACGAAAAATGTAATGGTTATTTTGTCAAAAGAATTTGTGTATGTGGTCAATCTATTGTAAATCTGATACCTTTATTGTCTTAAGTAGATATGGGCCTTAACAAAGAATTTTCATTGTTAGGCGCCATCTTAGAACATCTTATTTTTCTTTTAGCTCATCTACGAGACGTGCTGTCGGTTAGGACAATTAACTTTATTTCAGATCCCACGAGGCCGGATGCAGCTACTAATAATTTAGCAATTTTACTTACAGATTTTCTATATATCACAAGATAACATCCCAGGCAAGAAAGGTCTGGTCACAGGATTTCATTTCCATTATAGGATTTCATTTGTAGATGCTACTCTTGTTATCTTATATTGGGGAATCGAGACGAAACCACGACATTACGTCATGTATTACAGTAGTGTACATCAAACAGACTTGGCAAATATTCTCTAGTGTTGAATAAATAAGAAAAAGACAATTAAGTATCAACGATTACGTAACTACCCTGAGAACTGAGCTAGTTTACTGAGTCCTTATACACGTCGGGCTAAATTAAACAACATATTACACTGTTAATAATATTCCTACATTAGTTATTTCTCTTTTATGCTAAGCCATTGCATTAATGTGTGTTTCTTTTTATATAAGTCACGGCTCATATTTTATTTTGTCACATTACAGCAATAAACGAAGAGGAAACAGCAAAATCACTAAACGTAATCATGGGTCACGTAGAGACTACCCACTACAACTCAAGAGTCCACTGTCAAGGATCTACGATATTTCCGAACCAGGGCAATACTAGCGTTTGAAGTAGGACGCTAAAAATTTAATCGACTTTTCAAAAAAAGTTGCGCGTATCTTTCTGCAGAGTCTGATACATAAAACACGTGTCTTCGAGGAAATGTAAGACATATTACATGGTCTTTAGTGTGCCAAAGTGCAGTGTCACGCCATTTCACACAGCATTCGTCTATCGCACGTCACTGAATTTTGCCCCCGGCAGTTATTACTGGCTGGGATTATTTGTAACCAGGAGAACAAGAGATCTCCTCAGAAAATCTGCAACCTTTATGGCGTGCTTTCCTTTCTGCGAAAGAATCTATTACCTCATCGAAGTTTATCAAACCTTTTGCTACATGGAAAAAACGAAATGTTGTCTAACACTGAAAAAGCTGTTAATATAAACAGTATCCAAGACTGGTGTTGTTTCTGGAGCTGGTTACGTGTATTTTGTCACTGTCTGCTAGATAAAATGAAATAGGCGTGTCTAATATTGCAGCAGTTGTAATACACCTGAAATAAACGAGACTGTTTGGGAGAAAATGGTCATTTTTACGACACGACAGAATATAATTCACAAAGAACCACAATGAAATGCCTATTAGGTCTCCTACAAGCAAAAAGCTTTATGTTAGGAAATAGTTTCACATTCCATTCATACGCTCCAGCTTCTCATCTTCTCCTTCCTTATTCTAACAAACAATCTTGTCATCGGTAATCCTGTAACTATTCCTGCCTGTGTCAAAATTCATTCTCCTGTTAACTTCACTAACCTGGCTACAATCACCGGTTTAGTTACCCCGCATTTGTTCTCTGGTTAGGCGTTATTACGTGTCGCATAACGCCTTTTCCGCGCTACTCCCAGAATAGAACTTGAGGTCAGCTGGCTGGGGACAGTACAACTGGTCCTTACTAGTGTAGCGGTCTGGCCAAAAACTTTCTATCAAAATTTCATTTTCTTGGATACACCGAGAAGATAACAAGTAATCTTTCTTACCTGTTATTCCTGTTAGTCGTTTATTTCCACTATGGTAGTCTGAATCCATGGCTTTCACTAGTAATTATAGCAACGCTGATCATTTGCAAACCCAATCAACCACACAATCAAACACTGGCATTCACCTAGTCAGCTTTATTCCGCTCAGCTCCTATGGCCCCATCCTGTTTTGTCTGCAGGGAAGTTTACTTCTAGATGAGATGGGGATTCCCCGGGGAGACAACACGTACGCTATGCACAGATTCAAAAATCAGCTTATGATTCATTCAGAAATCAACTCAAAATGTGTTCAAAAACCAACAGGGAATCATATGAATAATCGATAGACCAACATGCGCTGGATGCTAGTCGCTCTGTGAAACAAGGTTTTTTCCTCAATAATATTTCTGCAGTATTATTCTGCAGTACCGGCATACAGTAATATCCTTTGTTAGAATATTGGTTCTTACCAGTCAAAATTATGAAAATCTATCAGAAAACTAAACTAATGAAAAATTCCTGGAATTTTAAAAAAAACCCGGGTTCTTCCCGGTTTTCTCCCGGATGAAAAAATTCCCGGGTTTTTCCCAGATCTCCCGGATCGTATACACCCTGATTTCATTAATTTCTTCGTCATCTGCAGAGCTAGTTGGCATATAAACTTGTACTCAATAATGCATTCACTATGCTGTTTCTAGTAGCTTACCTGCACTCCTATTTTTTTATTCATTATTAAACCTACTATTGCATTACCCCTATTTGATTTTGTATTTATAACCCTGTGTTCACCTGACCAAAAGTCTTGTTCCTCCTGCCACTGAACTTCACTAATTCCCACTACATCTAACTTTAACCTAACCATTTCCCTTTTTAAATTTTCTAACCTACCTGCCCGATTAAGGGATCTGACATTCCATGCTCCAATCCGTAGAACTCCAGTTTTCTTTCTCCTGATAACAACATCCTATTGAGTAGTCCCCACCCGGAGATCCAAATGGGGGACTATTTTACCTCTGGAATATTTTACCCAAGAGGATGCCATCATCATTTAACCATACAGTAAAGCTGAATGCCCTCAGGAGAAATTACGGCTGTAGTTTCCCCTTGCTTTCAGCTGTTCGCAGTACCAGCACAGCAAGGCCGTTTTGGTTAGTGTTACAAGGCCAGATCAGTCAATCATCCAGACTGTTGCCCCTGCAACTACTGAAAAGGCTGCTGCCCCTCTTCAGGAACCATACATTTGTCTGGCCTCTCAACAGATACCCCTCCGTTGTGGTTGCACCTACGGTACGGCTATCGATATCGCTGAGGCACGCAAGCCTCTCCACCAATGGCAAGGTCCATGGTTCATTGGTGGAGGGGGGGTAGAGTAGAATATCTACTGATTTTCATCTGTTCATTCACTTCCCTGCATTGATGTTTGAACTGCATTAGCTTAATGTTTTAAATGGAATGTACTAAATAGATTCACCTGTGCTTTTGCCCTGGCTGCAAAAGCAATATTTAATTACTATCAGTGTTTGGATAATGTTTTGACTAGATTAACTGCTTCTGAGTATTAGCTATGCAAGTAACCCATTACCAGAAACACACTATGCTGAATAAAGTGTGACCATTCCAGAGGTGAAGTGTGAGAAACAAACATATGCATATGATCCTCTCTCCCTCTCCTGAGTGATTCTCCAAGTTTCACAATAACACACTGCATAGATCAGTTCATTTTGTGTTCATCACTCATTTCAAAGAGTGCTAGGAACTGCACATAAATATAAACAACAGTTCCAGTGATATGCTGGATATTACAATGAAATGTATAACTGTGACCGCACTTACAACTATTACCAGCAATGCAATAATCACAAAGTAGTAACTGCCAAGAGCTACACAAGAGAACCTAAATCACAGGTGACAGTGATGAGCTGTCAACTTGACATCAATACAGTGGTAATAATCATTAGTTATGCAGACACTTCTTCACAAAATTTTACATTCTTACTCCATAATTACAAGCTGTTTTCTCCAAACAAAAATGAGAAAAGTAATTGTAATAACAAGTGCCAAAAAACTGGTATAGGCATGCAATACAGAGATATGTAAATAGCCAGAATATGGCACTGTGGTTGGCAATGCCTATATAAGACAAGTATCTGACACAGTTGATAGATCAGTTACTGCTGCTACAATGGCAGGTTATCAAGATTTAAGTGAGCTTGAACGTCATGTTATAGTTGGTGCATGAGAGATGGGACACAGCATCTCCAAGGTGGCGATGAAGCGGTGATTTTCCCATACGACCATTTCATGAGTGTGTACCGTGAATATCAGGAATCCAGTGAAACATCAAATCTCTGACATCGATATGGCCGGAAAAAGATCCTGCAAGAACAGGACTAATGACACCTGAAGAGAATCATTCAATGTGACAGAAGTGTAACCCTTCTGCAAAATTTCTGCAGATTTCAATGCTGGCCATCAACAAGTGTCAGCATGTGAACCTTTCAATGAAGCCTCATCGATATGGGCTTTCAGAGCTGAGGGCCTACTTGTGTACCCTCGATCACTGCATGACACAAAGCTATGCCTCGCCTGGGACCATCAACACCGACATTGGACTGTTGATGACTGAGAACTTATTGCCTTGTTGGACGAGTCTTGTTTCAAATTGTATCAAGTGGATGGACGTGTATGGGTATGGATACAACCTCACGAATTCATGGATCTTGCATGTCATCAGGGGACTGTTCAAGCTGGTGGAAGCTCTGTAATGGTGTGGGGCATGTGTAGTTGCAGTGATATGGGGACCCTAATACATCTAGATATGACTTTGATAGGTGACACGTAGTAAGCATCCTTCTGATCACCTGCATCCATTTTTGTCCATTGTTCATTCTGATGGACTAAGGCAATTCCAGCAGGGCAATGCAACATCCCTCACATCCAGAGTTGCTACAAAGTAGCTCCAGGAACTCTCTTCTCAGTTTAAACACTTCCGTTGGCCACCAAACTCCCCAGATATGAACGTCATTGAGCACATCTGGATGCCTTGCAAAGTGCTGTTCAAAAGAGATCTCCACCCCATCATACTCTTATGGATTTATGGAAAGCCCTGCAGGATTCACGGTGTCAGTTCCCTCCAGAATCACTTCAGACATTAATTGAGTCCATGCCACGTCATGTTGCAACACTTCTGCATGCTCAAAGTGACCTATACAATATTAGGCAGGTGTACCAGTTTCTTTGGCTCTTCAGATTATATCATGGGACTATTTTTATCAGCATAATGTTACTCTCAAATCAGCTAAAAAGCAGATGCTACTAAAATGTAAGAACATGACAAATTTAAATGTTGTTTCATCTAATTTTCATATATCTGATGAGTCAGTACAAAACAGTATGTAAAGAAAGAAAACAGACAAGAAGAAAGTCTTTCCTAGATTTTGGTTCCGTAAATCTTTCGCCTGCTGTGCCAGTCATACGTGACTGACATCCACATTTTCTTGTAGGCCATGTCAGATGTGGACAACACCCTTCGCCTTCCGATGGCCATTATGATTCTGAAAACAGGCCCTACCAGGGCCATTCAAATTTTAGTCTATAAATTGTTGATAAAGAAGCACATGTGAGGGCATTTCATACTTCTTTCGATTCTAGAACAATAAATGTAAGCAATGGAACAATTCACTAACATGCAAATGACATAGCATTATAACTGCACACCTGCTTGCTTGCTTTACCCAACACTCCACGTAATCACTCTACTTGCTGTAATGTGCTTGTTCTCAGTACAAAAAAATTATCCAAACAATAGAAATGCGAGACAAATACATGTGTTATGCTTCAATAACCTGTGGAAAAACTAAGGTAACACCTCTCACCATAAAAAAGTCAAGCAAGTGAGCTTCTTCAGCCAAGACTGAAAATCAGCCTTCTACGTTTTTGGACTGCTTTGGGAAAATATAAAGATTTCTCCTGTTCCTGTGGAAATTTTTGTCTCATTTACACGTAACACACTAAAAAATGTGTTATTTGCATAGTATCCATAGTAGATTTTGTGCCTGTGATATTCACATCAATTTCATCTTCTGTTGCGTATGAGAGGCCAAGGCTGCTTAGTAAACAGCTTAAGTAAGGCCAAACAATCACACCAGAAAGTAAAACTGTACTTGTCATCAGCCTAATGTGACTGACACATCTTTCTCTAAGACGAACGGTCTCATCCACATACCTGACCATGCACAGTAAATAACTGTTTATTTCAGTTACACACAATTGACATGACACTAAGGGATTACCAGATGATCCTAGGGAGACCAGTGTTTGGTAATTTTAAAATTTAATGAGATCACTTCATTCACACAGCAAATTTTGCCAAAAATTTAGCATGTAGTATGCACAAATTTGACCAGAATAACTCTATACGCTGTTCATTTTCCATTGCAAAACTCTCTTGACAAGCCTTATACAAAATATAAAGGAATTTTCAGTATAACAGTACCAGTACTGAAACCATGAAGGCAAAGGAAAATGAATCACCCTATTTATAGATCTTTAATGTGAATCATTCAGACTGCAATTCATACTGATCAACAGAAATGGAAGGTCCTACTTTTCATAGTGCAGTTCAAATTATACAGGGTGTTTATAAATGAATATCAGGGTTTTAACACTTTATAATACTCATTACATTAAACTTACAGTTATAAATGATATGTCAAATGAAAGAGCAACTAAAGCAGTTTTACCAAGAACCTTATAAATGTTCAATGTGAGGACTGGCATGGCAAAGTATGCGATTGGTTGAACTTCACTGTACCCAAGCGCTGGATAGGCCGCAAGGGGCCCACTGACAGGGCTTGCTTTGCATGGCCTCCACATTCACCCAACCTAACGCCATGCGATTTTTTTCCTTTGGGGCTTCATCAAGGATCATGTGTACGTGCCTCTGCTACCAGCAGACCTCCCTGAATTAAGAAACTGGATTGAAGCAGCTGTTGCTACAATCACTGAAGACACACTGATCAATGTTTGGGAAGAACTCAGCTATATACTTGATGTGTGCCATGTGACAAATGGTGCTCACATTGAACATTTATAAGGTTCTTGGTGAAACTGTTTTACTTGCTCTTTCATTTGACATATCATTTATGACTGTAAGTTTAATATAATTAATATTATAAAGTGTTACAACAACGATATTCATTTATAAAAACCCTGTACAATGGCTTGCTTGAGAAACATGCCTTACATTACATATCATTTTAATGAAATATATCATATGGAATAGGAAGTTGCTACCAAAACTGTGGAGGGGTAGAAAGAAAAAGCAATCTGAAAAACATTGAAGAGAATGATGCAAAACCATTTTAACAGAGATTTAGGATGTTCTCTCCAAAATTGCTTGTTGAGTAAGGAAATAAACATGTTCAGAAAAAATTAAATGACACACTGCCTGTTTGGAATGTGCTAATTAGGAAGGATAAATTTCAGTTGACTTCATGCAAACCAATCTTGAGTAAAGTTCCTAACCAGTTTACAGAAAATCCCAAAACAAAAAAAGGTTAGTGGGGACATTCATAGTGCAATGACTAAATACAGCCAACAGAAAGATGAAAGCACAAATTATAAGGTTTCAGTTTTTTCCTAACACTATCTTATCATTATAAACACAATACCAATTCCAGAATGAAATATTCACTCTGCAGCGGAGTATGCGCTGGTATGAAACTTCCTGGCAGATTAAAACTGTGTGCCGGACTGAGACTTGAACTCGGGACCTTTGTCTTTCGCGGGCATGTGCTCTACCAACAGAGCTACCCATGCACAACTCACGCCCTGTCCTCACAGCTTTACTTCTGCCAGTACCTCGTCTCCAACCTTCCAAACATAACAGAAGCTCTCCTGCGAAACCTTGCAGAACTAGCACTCCTGAAAAAAAGGATATTGCAGAGACATGGCTTAGCCACAGCCTAGGGGATGTTTACAGAATGAGATTTTCACTCTGCAGCGGAGTATGCGCTGATATGAAACTTCCTGGCAGATTTTCCCGCGAAAGGCAAAGGTCCCGAGTTCGAGTCTCGGTCCAGCACACAGTTTTAATCGGCCAGGAAGTTTCATATCAGCGCACACTCCGCTGCAGAGTGAAAATCTCATTCTGGAAACATCCCCCAGTCTGTGGCTAAGCCATGTCTCTGCTATATCCTTTCTTTCAGGAGTGCTAGTTCTGCAAGGTTCGCAGGAGAGCTTTTGTAAAGTTTGGAAGGTAGGAGACGAGATACTGGCAGAAGTAAAGCTGTGAGTACCGGGCGTGAGTCGTGCTTTGGTAGCTCAGATGGTAGGGCACTTGCCCGCGAAAGGCAAAGGTCCCGACTTCGAGTCTTGGTCGGGCACACAGTTTTAATCCACCAGGAAGTTTCATATCAGCGCACACTCCGCTGCAGAGTGAAAATCACATTCTGGAAACATCCCCCAGGCTGTGGCTAAGCCATGTTTCCACTACATCCATTCTTTCAGGAGTGCTAGTTCTGCAAGGTTCGCAGGAGAGCTTCTGTAAAGTTTGGAAGGTAGGAGACAAGATACTGGCAGAAGTAAAGCTGTGAGTACCGGGCGTGAGTCATGCTTTGGTAGCTCAGATGGTAGAGCACTTGCCCACAAAAGGCAAAGGTTTCGAATTCGAGTCTCAGTCAGGCACACAGTTTTAATCTGTCAGGAAGTTTCATATCAGCGCACACTCCGCTGCAGAGTGAAAATCTCATTCTGGAAACATTCCCCAGGCTGTGGCTAAGCCATGTCTCCACTATATCCTTTCTTTCAGGAGTGCTAGTTCTGCAAGGTTCGCAGGAGAGCTTCTGTAAAGTTTGGAAGGTAGGAGACGAGATACTGGCAGAAGTAAAGTTGTGAGTACCGGGCGTGAGTCGTGCTTCGGTAGCTCAGATGGTAGAGCACTTGCCCGCGAAAGGCAAAGGTCCCGAGTTCGAGTCTTGGTCGGGCACACAGTTTTAATCTGCCAGGAAGTTTCGTATCAGCACACACTCAGCTAGTGAAAATCTCATTCTGGAAACATCCCCCAGGCTGTGGCTAAGCCATGTCTCCGCTATATCCTTTCTTTCAGGAGTGCTAGTTCTGCAAGGTTCGCAGGAGAGCTTCTGTAAAGTTTGGAATGTAGGAGACGAGATACTGGCAGAAGTAAAGCTGTGAGTACCGGGCGTGAGTTGTGCTTCGGTAGCTCAGATGGTAGAGCACGTGCCCGCGTAAGGCAAAGGTCCCGAGTTCGAGTCTCGGTCGGGCACACAATTTTAATCTGCCAGGAAGTTTCACAATACCAATTTCCAAACAGAAACTGGAAATATAAAAATAATTCTTGAAGATCTGATTAATATAAAAGTGTAATCATTCATTTATTGATGATTTTATTCATTTTGAAGATTATCTTCCCATATGAGATGAAGTCAGCAAACTTCCCAAGGAAACAAGTGAGAAGCACGATGAAAATGTGTAATACTTAAAAATAAATATATTTCATGGTACCTTGGGAACATCACCATTATCATTTGAATTATCTTCAAGACATGGAGGAGGTTATTTCTCACAGTATCCTGAATCCTTCCATATCACCACAGAAGCTGCTACCTATGGATCATAGGGTCCTGGGTTCAATTCCCAGCCGGGTTGTGGATTTTCTCTGCCCGGGGACTGGGTGTTCATGTTGTCCTCATCATTTCGTCATCATCCTCATCATTCGTGACAGTCGCTAGATTGGACTGTGAAAACAATTGGACTCTGAAAAACTTGGGAGTTTGTAAGAGTGCTGATGACCATGCTGTAGAGCGCCCCACAAAACAAACGTCATCAACATCACAGAAGCATTTACCAAATATTTTAAATGGAAACAATAAGCTTTCACAAAATTTGTTTTGTTACTAATACACAGCCAAATTTAAAAGTTGGATCTATTCAGTTTTACTTGAGTGGAATTTCCATACCTTTAAATGAGTGTCGCTGTTCCACTTACACCTGTGAGATTACTGTAAGAAGTAGAAGGCCTGGCTGTTGTCAGTCGGGAATAAAACTGTTTCTGCATGGTACAGATGTGAAGAGCCTGCTTTCATTTCATAAAAACTTGACATACTGTCAAGATGAGAAATGAACAGCAACAGAATTATGAAAAATCTTTTATTACAATATAAAATTGTCCACTATTTACCAGTTTCACACAATTTCAGAACAGCTCAGAATATAGTAGTTGCAGAGCAACAAGTCATTTTCAGCATCCATGAGACACCACCTTAATTGTGATAATGCACACAGAAGTTGAAAATTACTGGTTTCAATGATCTGAATATGTTCCAATACTGAATAAAACTAGTTATCATTGTAAACAGTAGAGTGACACCCGACAGTAAAAAGAAACTTTTCTTATTCTATGTGCACATCATTTCCCATGCAAACACTGAAAAGTCCAGGATGGAATAACAGCAGTATGGAAAGGATAGATTGCTCCTCACCACACAGACTGGGCACTGAGACACTGACAGGCACAATGGAAAAGAATGCTAGAAATATTTCAACTTTCGAACAAAATCCTTCATCAGATATGGAAAACTCCCACACATTCACACAACAAAAACTCACACATACATGGCCACTGTCTCTGGGTGTTAAGACCTGACTGTGACTGCATCTGACATGAGCAGCAATCTAGCTGGGGTGTACACTGAATGTAAGGAAGAGCCATAGGGCAGGGAGGTGGAGGGATAATGGGATAGCAGTGGTGAAATATGCTAGTGTTGTCTTTAGGAGTGTGCAGAGATGTGACGGGGACAGGATAGGACTGCTAAGTACAACACCAAGAAGCTATGCTGGAGGGGAGGGAGGGGGGAGAAAGGGGAGAGGGAAGAGCGAGGAGAGAAGTAGCAAAGAGGAATGGACTCTGTAAGTGCATCCATCCTCAGGGCAGAAGGTGTGTGTAGTACTGAAGTGGAAGCAGGGTAAAGAATAGGCATGTGGAGGGCAGGGACTTGAGGAAATGGACACCTGGGGGGGGGGGGGTTATAGGAATGAAGAATATGCTATTTCCCACCTGTGCAATTCAGAAAAACTGGTGTTAGTGGAAAGATTCCTGATAGCATAGGCTGTGAAGCAGTCATTGAAGTGAAGCATACCATATTGGGCAGAATGTTCAGCAACTGGGTGGTCCAGCTGTCTCTTGTCCACAGTCAGCAATTCATGCAAATAGACAGCCTGTCAGCATTCATGCCCAAGCAGAATGTGGCACAGTGGTTACAGCTAAGTTGGTAGATCACATGGCAGGTTTCACAGGTTGCGCTGCCTTGGATGATGTAGGTGATACCTGTGACAGGACTGGAGTAGGTAGTAATATGAGGATGTATGGTATAAGTCTTGCATCTGAGTCTATTACAGGAATATGAGCAATGAGGCATGGGGTTGGAAGCAGGGGTGAATATGGACATACAATGATATTGTTCAGGTTGAGTGGGTGGCAAAATAGCACTGTGGGAGACTAGGGAGTATATTTTTGATTTCAGGGTAGGATGAAAGACAGCAAACCCTGATGGAGAATGTGATTCAGTTGTTCCAGTCTCATTGTGGCAGGGCAGTGGATATGGGAGGGATGATAGGTGGCTGGTGAGACAAGGCATATGAGTACTGTTTCTGGACAAGACTGACAGAGAACTTTTGGTCTCTGAAGGCCTCATAAAACCCTTGGCATATTTGTAGAGGGACTGCTCACCACAACAGATGTGATGACAATATGTGGCTGGGCTGTATGGAAGGGACTTTTTGGTGTGGAATTGATAGCAGTTGTCATTGGTGGTTTGTAGATTTGATGTGGACAAAGGAATGACCTAGCTATCCTTGAGTTTGAGGCTACGTTGAGGTAGGTAGCTTTTTGGGCTGAGGACTCCTACCCTCATGGCTCTTACCCCTGCAACAGACACAGATGCATGACCTCTTCAACACATCCTCCCACTACCACTTACTCCAGTCCTATCTCTGGCATTTCCTAACCCATTAAAGGGAGGCATAAACCGAACCACCTATGATGCTACCATTGTGGCTGGCTACTATGCCTCCACAGACAGAGTCTCTACTCTTGTGGACAAACACCTTTGTTTACATCCCATAAAGACACCAACTCTCCACAGTTCCTGCTCTTTTGCCACTTGGCACCCTGCTTGCCACTGCCAATGCCACTGCCCTCGACATTAAGATCTCCAATATCCCCAATGTTTATGATCTTTCTACTACTACTGAATCTCTCTCTCTCTCTCTCTCTCTCTCTCTCTCTCTCTCTCTCTCTCTCTCTGTGTGTGTGTGTGTGTGTGTGTGTGTGTGTGTGTGGTGCGTGCATGTGCTTGGGGTTTAAGCATGCTCAACAGTCAGTGGCCTTACAAATATTAAAAGAAACAAATGTGGATAAAAGGGATAAAACTGTTGTCACACTGTGAGGAGTAAACCTACAAAAAGACATTCACTCACTCACTCATTCCCATCTCATCATCTCACAATCACTACATCTCACACATGATAAGACAATGGAGAAAGGATGGAAGGTGCTATACATGTGATTAAAACGTAAAGAAAATGCAGATGAACTAAGATAACAGCACAGGGATAAGTGACTGGCTGATCACTTAAAAAAAAAAAAAAAAAAAAAAAAAGATGAGGCAGTCTGTAAAATGCCTTTAAGGTGATAAAACTAAAAGTAAAACAACATCCAACTGTCTCCAGACCTACAGCCTCCTTCCTGGTCCAACTATATCCTCATTTCTTTGGAGTCACCTAAAAACAAATCCATGGTACAACAATAGGCACCCATCAGCACCACCCTATGCTAATCTACTAACCTGTTCATGGGTCACATAGAAGAATTCTTCCTAACCACCATGAATACTGAACTTCTCACCAGCGACGGATTCACTGATGACATCTTTATGGTCTAGACTGAGGATGAGGACATGCTATCCACATTCCTCCAGAATCTCAGCAACTCCCCTATTCACTTCATCTGGTCTTTGTCAGATCAACAAGCCACTTCCTTGATGTCAACCTCTGTCTCAAGTGTGTTCACATCAAACTTACCAACTGCCAACAATACCTCCATTTCAACAGCTGCCGCCAGTTCCACGCCAAGAAATCCCTTGTCCCTTCTATAAGTCCAGCCACCTGTTATCATCAATCTGTAGTGATAATCAGTCTTTCTCCAAGTATTCCACATGTTCTACTGAGGTCTTCACAGACTGAAATTACTTTCCCAACCTTTTCCAGAAACAGATCTACCATATGTTATCTCACCACTCAGCTACCATCTCTCATATACTCACTGTTTGGCCATAAGAGAGAACTCTCTTGACTCAGTGCCGCCCAGGACTGGAGCAACTGAATCACATTCTTCGCCAGGGTTTCAACTACCTTTCATCCTGCACTGAAATGAGAAATTTCCTCCCCACCCATCCCTCAGTGGCATTCTGTCATCTATCCAATCTACGAAATATCCTTTTCATCCCTTTTTCACCTCTGCTTGCAATGCCTTGCCCTTCCCTCATATCCCTGTAAGAGGACCAGGTACAAGAACTGTCACATACATCCTCCCACTACCACACCTACTCAGTCCTGTGAGTGGCACTACTAGTCCATTAAAAGCAGGCCACCTTTGAAAGCAGCAATATGATATACCGACTTAGCTGCAACCACGGCATCACATTCTATGTGGGCATGACTAGTAACAAACTATCTGTTTGTATGAATTGCCGCCACCAAACTGTGTCCAAGAGAGAGTTGAACCATCCAGTTGCTGAAGATGCCACCCGACAAGAATTGCTTCACTTAATGCCTGCCTCACAGCTCGTGACATCTGGATTATTCCCACCAACACGAGCTTCACTGCATTGCACTGCAGCAACAAATCATTTGTTCCCATTAACCTCCCCCAACCCCACCCCTCTCCTGGTCTCAATCTTTGCCAGTCCTGTCCTCCACTCATCTACTGCCTATTCCCTTGCCACTTCCCAATGCTGTGCTACATACATTATGTGATCAAAAGTATCTGGACACCTGGCTGAAAATGACTTACAAGTTCTTCGCATCCTCCATTGGCAATGGAGGAATTAAATATGGTGTTGGCCTACCCTTAGCTTTGATGACAGCTTCCACTCTCGCAGTGCTGGAAGGTTTCTTGGGGAATGGTGGCCCATTCTTCATGGAGTGCTGCACTGAGGACAGGTATTGATGTTGGTCGATGAGGCCTGGCACGAAGTCATCATTCCAAAACAAAGCAAAAGTGTTCTATAGGATTCAGATCAGGACTCTGTGCAGGACAGTCCATTATAGGGATGTTATTGTCATGTAACCACTCTGCCACAGGCCATGTATTATGAACAGGTACTCGAGTGTGTTGAAAGATGCAATCACCATCCCTGAATTGCTCTTCAACACTGGGAAGCAAGAAGGTGCTTAAAACAGCAATGTAGGCCTGTGATGTGATAGTGCCATACAAAACAACAAGGGGTGCAAGCCCCCTCCTTGAAAAACACAATATCACAACACCACCACTCTGAATTTTACTGTTGGTACTACACATGCTGGCAGATGACGTTCATCAGGCATTCGCCTCACCCATACCTTGCCATCAGATCTCCACATTGTGTACCACGGTTAGTCACTCCACACAACGTTTTTCCACTGTTCAATTGTCCAATGTTTACATTCCTTACACCAAGTGAGGCGTAGTTTGGCATTTACCGGTATGATGAGTGGGTTATGAGCAGTTGCTCAACCATAAAATCCAAGTTTTTTCACCTCCCACCTAACTGTCATAGTACTTGCAGTGGATCCTGATGCAGCTTGGAACTGCTGTGTGATGATGGTCTGGACAGATGTCTGGCTATTACACATTAGGGCCCTCTTCAACTGTAGGCAGTCTCTGTCAGTAAACAGACTACGTCGGGCTGTACGCTTTATGCTGTACGCATCCCTTCACGTTTCCACTTCACTATCACATCAGAAACAGTGGACCTAGGGATGTTTAGGAGCGTGGAAATCTCACGTACAGACATATGACACAAGTGACACACAATCACCTGATCACGTTAGAAGTCCATGAGTTCCGCGGAGTGCCCCAATCTGCTCTCTCACGATGTCTAATGACTACTGAGGTCACTGATATGGAGTACCTGGCAGTAGGTGGCAGCACAATGCACCTAATATGAAAAACATGTGTTTTAGCGGGCGTCCAGATACTTTTGATCACATAGTGTATGCTTTCTATCCAGCCAAAACACTTAAATGACCATTTTCTCTTCTCTGCTTCTCTCATCTCCCTTTCCCACTCCTCCTCCATCACCCCCACCACAGCCTTCCAATGCTACACTTAGCAGCCTTATTACATCTGCATCACATCCCTGTACAATCCCAAAGGCACCTCTAGTGTCTTTTCGCCCACCCTGCCGTTATCTCTCCTCCTCGTCACATGGCTCTTCCTTACCCCTACTACCCACCCTGGCTAGATTGTTGCTCATGATGGACACAGTTGTTTTTAGGCCTTACTGCCCAGATACAGTGGCATGCTGTGCATTATTTGTTGTTTTATGAATCTGTGTGAGTTTTCTACTTCTGATGAAGGACTTTGTCTGAAAAGTGAAATATTTCTAGTATTCTTTTTGATTGTGCCTGATTGCAACTCAGCACCTCCTCTATGTGGTGAGTAATGATCTATGCTTTCCATGTTGTTTCTATGTTACCATATACACTGTACGGTGTTTTTATTCTCTGTTACTCTACGTCTTTTCAAAAATTCTCATGAGCTAATTTCAGTATTTTAGTTTTAATACTTTTCACAAAACCTAAGATTATACAATAGTATTTTTGTAATAAACCACAGACCTTGCTGAGATGGGCTAGGTTGCATACCTCAACTATATAGGTAGCCATACCTTGGAAGACCATAGACGCATCTATAGCTAGGGGTAAGATAGATACCACTTATTCAAAAATTAAGGAGACCTTTTGACAAAATAAAAGGAGATTATGAACATGAAGAGCTCAGATTGAAAGCCATTACTAAGCAAAGAAGGGAAACCTGAAAGGTGGAAGAAAAATTGAGGGACTATACAAGTAAAATTAACTTGAAGACAATATTATAGACAAGGAAGAGGATGTTCTAACCCTGTAGCATGAGCACATGTAATCAAACAGCGTGCAATACAAGTGCCTCCATGGCTGGCACAGAGAGGTCACATTTGCAACCTGGGCAGACAGTGCAGCGAACAGTGTGCATGTGCACAACAGCCCAATATAAGCCACGAATGCCCAATTCTCAACCTCACTTACATTTACTTACTTATTGTATGCTCACCTACAAGACTGTATACTGATGTGTTCTATAGTTATGAGACTTTGTATTGTCCTATACTTCATTCAGTGTTGTTGTGAATCTCTTTATGTGGAAGTAGAATAAAACTTGGTTGGTGCTACTTCTGATATTATGTCTGTTCAGCATTACAAGATATTGGGCAGTAAGTGTGGTATTCTATCCAGCACATTTACTTCTTAGTTTTATATACAGCCAAACAATTTTGCAGCCTCACTGATATGCCAGGTTCCACCACTATTGATTGAACCTCTACCATTTCCTTCTTAAGATGATTCAGCAGACGATTGGGATGCTTATGAAAAATGCCTTTCATAACATTTTCAAACTTCAGGGGTTGCCGACCACAACTTGTATAAGGCTTTACTTTTGTCACAGATTTCTCCTGATGTTTATCACCTTTTGTGTCATCCAGGCCCTCTTCAGGTACAGCTAGTCTCTCATTTAATGAAATGTGTCAGTTGCCCACTAATTATCATTGCACACATAGTCAAGTTATTGCTGCTTGCATTGATTTCTACCATTATCAAAAGTGACCACAGCAGTTGTACAAAAATTCAATGGCTCACGATGCAATAGTACGTCTGGCACTTGATAGGGGAGTTTGTGAACAAGCTTCACAATATGAAAATCCTTCTCTCACAGATATCTAGGGCAGTGGGACAAAAGATAGAAGCCTGGTGTGCAGTAGCTGCTATTGCTTTCTTGCCTCCTCAGCCACAGTCAGTCAACTCACGGGGGATGACGACATCATGGCTGTGCAACTGCAGCCACCACACTGCATAGGGCAGTGCTGTGCAAAGCAGCAGCAGCAGTGCTCCTCTTCCGTCATGCCCTTAATGTTTTGCTCAACATGGGCAAGCCGTGTGTGTTAAGTCAAAAAAGCAAGTCGACTTGGGTGAAGCAGTGACTTTGTTAAATTCACAAATTTATGTGGATCTTGGGTCACTGGCATAATCCCGTGTCTCTTGTTGGTTGGTGAGTATAACAAACAACAAATACCCATTCTGGGACAGTTTTCTACTTCCATAGTGTGAAAAGCATTTGTTTGGCCTTTGATCTTCCTAGTAGTGGATGATGCCAACACTGAAATTTATTTGGGTTATACGCCTTAAAAATTTTTGCGTTCTCTATTTCTCACAAAGTGCATCTGATATTCAACCAAGTTCTGCTCCAACATCCGAATTCACTCTGCTCAGAACATTTCTCCCTGGTTTTGGAAGGTTCAGGGTGTGTTACCAACTTCAAGGCTCACATCACAATGAAACCGATGGCACAACTGCGTTTTTTCGTGCACACCCAGCCTCAATAGCATTACGGTGGCAAGTCAAATTGGAACTAGATTAATTTACATATTGGGATGTTATCACACCTGTCTCTCCTAGTGAATGGTCTATTATATTGTTAATTATCAAAAAACCTAAAAGCAACATTCAGCTCTGTGGTGATTTTAAAATGTCTGTAAATTCACAGTCTGTTATTGATACCTATCCCTTACCCCATCAGGATAAATTCTTAGTATGGCTTTCCAGAGGCCAATATTGTTTGAAAATGGTCTTGTTAGAAACTTACTTACAACTGCCTCTGGATGATGATTTCAAATGCGTCTTTGAAGTGTATACCCCTTTCAGGTTATATCAATATTAGCGCCTGCAATTTGATGTGGCTAGCACCCTTGCCTTTCTCAAATGTATTTTGGAGCAACTCATGGCCTCGGCCTCCATGCCGGAGTGCATTAACTACCTGGACGATATTGTTCCCCAACAGATGAATGTTTGCAGAACCTTTGTGCCTTGTTCATGGTGCAACAAGCTGCTAGTTTCAAATGTATCCAGACAAATAACATTTTTTTCAGCTGTCTATCATCTATCTCATTTTTCAAGTCTCGTATGCTGGCAGTAAGCCTTTAAGCTAGCATGTTGATGCAATTACAGCTTTGCTGTGAATAAAAGTCTCTCAGTGTACATGCCACATCAATTCAGAATAAAACTCCAAGCTTTCGACCACTACCTCCATGATTGACGTCAGGGCTAAAACTGACTGTCGTGAACTATTATATGCAAAGGACCGCTTCTGATTGGCTGTAATACGTCACAACAACAGCAATATGGTGCATAGTGAAGTGGTGCCCCCTACTCCCATTGATGTACTTTCTATCCCGCGTTGCTTGCAGCGCCATCCCTTGAATCAGGAAGTAAAGTGCGGGAAGCTTTCCTCTGCGATTTTTCTTTATCCAGTGTACTCTTCAAGGTGTTGTAAGTGCATAACCATTGTCTCTGTTAAAGTTATTATCGCTAAGTCTAATTTCGACTGCTTCCCGGATTACAGAGTCCCAGTAATTCGATGCGTGGGCTATTACTCTCGTTTCTTCAAATAAAATCTTATGCTTGTTAAGCAGGCTATGCTCAGGCACCGCAGATTTTTCCAAATACCTGTATTTCAGGTGGCGCTGGTGCTTGATGCAGCGGTCGGCAACGGTTATTACCGACTGGCCCACGTAATTCTTGCCGCATTCGCAAGGAATACTACAAATTCCTGGCATCCTTAAGCAGAGACTATCTTTGACTGGTCTCAACATATCCTTAATTTTCCTAGGTGGTCAGAAAACTGGTTTTATTCCTTGCCTCTTAAGGACTCTGCCTATCCTGCTTGTTGTAGCACCGCAAAATGGAAGCCGTGCTATGTGTTGGTCCTCTTCTTGTTTATGGGCGGAATCGTGTCTTACTTTCTTGGACAATACTGATTTAATTTCACCGGCAGAATAACCATTTCTCTTGAAAACAGTCATCAAATGGTTAATCTCGGGACCAAGGTGGTCCTTGTCAGAAATAGTCCTGGTTCTGTGTACTAAAGTATTCAGCATAGCTCTCTTCTGAGACAGATGATGGAAGCTGTGGCTATGCAGATATAATTCTGTATGCACTGGCTTCCTGTACACAGAATGGCCCAGCTTTGCTATGTCCTACAAATCCACAAATGTCAAAGAATCACAAGCCTTTCTTGGAAAGGTTGTGCACTACCATAAATTTCTCCCTCATGCAGCCACATTGGCCCATCCACTTCATGCTGTCTTACATAAAAATGTTCCTTTTCACCGGCTGCCCACCTGACAGCATGCTTTTACCCTATAAAGATCCAAATTACACTCAGCACCATACTTGATTACTTTCCAATCAGATCAACATCTTATTTTGGCAAAAGGTGCCTCCCAGTGCAGCCTTGGGGCAGTGTGCATGCTTTCAAAACTCTGAATCAGGTGCAACAACACTTCTGGCAACTAGAAAAAGAAGCCTTGCTATTTTGTATGTGCTCATAAAGGCTCATGTTATGATACAGCTCTAAATTTCATTTGATCACAAATTATAAACCTCTGGTTTCTCTTTTCAATCTCTCAACATCTTTACTGGACAAAGCAGTCCATCATCTGCAATGCTATAACTATGAGATTCATTTCCAACTCACATCCCAATACACTAATTCGGATGCTCTTTCTCAATTGCCAATTGACCCCAATCCAACATTTGCTCAGAATTAAATGTTGCATTTCCATTTAGACAAAAAGCCAAAAACAGCATGGATGGTTTTCCCATTACCAGTTCTTGGATTTTGGCAGCTGTCGTGGCTGGTTCTGTCTTACATCAAGTTTTCCACCTTTTCCACAATGATTGGCTGAATAAACTACCAGGCCAAGGATCAGGTTCTTTGCATAATTAATGTGCTCTCCACCACCATTCCCAGTTCTTGATAGTGTGTTACTGTCAAGGATTAAAGTAGATGACAGCTTCATTGTAAACCTAGCTCAAATATCAGACTGTTTAAATGAATTCTTCATAAATGTGGCAAAATCAGATGTTGATGTAGTGGAGTATCAGAGTAAAGTAAATCCCTTTGGACTGAGCCAAGAAGCTAGTATCTTACGGATTTAAAAAAAGTCACAATAACGGATGTGAAAAATGTTATATTATCATTAAAAATAAAAACTCTGCTGGGTGTGATGGGATACACACTAATGTGATTAAAACAGTGTGTAACATAATAGCACCTCCCGTAACTAAAATATTCAACCAGTCTTTTGAAGATGGATGCTTTACCAATATTTTGAAGTATGCCAAAGTCAGACCTCTGTTCAAGAAAGTTCCAAGGGAAGCCATGGAAAACCATCGCCCTTTTTCTGTTCTTCCAGTCCAGTCAAAAGTGTTAGAGAAAGTAGCAAACCAGGTCAAAAATATTGTTGTAAAAATGATATTATTATAAGTAACCAATCTGGATTTCAACCAGTAAAAAAACTCTCTGGATGCTGTGAATAACTTTATTGAAAAGACATGCAAATCACTGGGCCAGAGGAGTAAAGTTGCATGTATCTTCTGTGATCTCATGAAAGCATTTGACTCTGTGAACCATGACTTGCTTATCTACAAATTAGACAAATATGGGATTAAGGAAAATGCTCTAAATTGGCTAACATAATACTTACACAACAGAAAACAAAGGATAACAATCACCTCAGATAGGCAAGGCATGTCTCAAGGCTCCATTTTGAGGCTAATCCTGTTCCTATTCGACATAAATGACTTATCCATAAATATAAATTCTCCATCAGTTCTGTTTTGCAGACAATACTTCTGTGTTACTAGACGACAAACTTCCAAGCTCCATTGTAAGCACACTGGATACCCTGGGAAACTGGTTCCAGTTAAATGGGTTGAAACTGAACATTGCAAAAACCCATATGGCACATTTCAAAACCAAATATTGAAAATGTGTGAAGCTTAAAATACAACATAACAATCAGCTTATGAAAGAAGTTGACATGGTCAAATTCCTGGGACTAAATGTGGACAAGAACTTAAGCTGGAATACACATACTGACTTCCTATAAAATAAACAATGCTGTTTTGCCTTTTCAATGCAAATACTAGCAAATTCCACTGACATGAGTACACAAAAATTGCTTATCATAGTTATTTTGGATCTGTCATTAGATATGGGACAATTTTCTGGGAAAGTTCAAGAAGTGTGTCTCAAATACTGAAACTGCAAAAGAAAATTGTCAGATACATGTACACTGCACAACAAACAGAGTCATGTTGCCTCATTATTTTAGAAACTACAAATCCTAACTGTTCCCTCCATATACATTTATGAAATTATAATCTTCCTACGTAGCAGTAAAAAATTATTTGAGGAGAATCATTTTAAACACATATATAACATGAGAAATAAAAATAATTTTATGCTACCCACACACCAGTTGAAATAATGTGCACAGACTCCACATTATATGGGGATGACAATATACAGGGTGAGTCACCTAACGTTACCACTGGATATATTTCATAAACCACATCAAATACTGACGAACCGATTCCACAGACCAAACGTGAGGAGAGGGGCTAGTGTAATTGTTTAATACAAACCAGACAAAAATGCACGGAAGTATGTTTTTTAACACAAACCTACATTTTTTTGAATGGAACCATGTTAGTTTTGTTAGCACATCTGAACATATAAACAAATACGTAATCAGTGCCGTTTGTTGCATTGTAAAATGTTAATTACATCCGGAGATATTGTAACCTAAAGTTGACACTTGAAACCTCCGACGTTCAGTTGCGTGTTGTAACAAACAGCTGCAACATACATCATGTTTCTACAGAATGATCTGCCAACGTTGCTCGAAAATGTCCCACTGGAAACGCATTGACGTATGTGGTATCAGCATGATGGTGCACCTGCACATTGCGCAATTAACACTAGGCTGACCCTTGACAGGATGTTCGACGGGCGTTTCATAGGACGTGGAGGACGCATAAATTGGCCAGCTCATTCTCCTGATCTTACACCTCTCGACTTCTTTCTGTGGGGTATGTTAAAGGAGAATGTGTACCGTGATGTGCCTACAACCCCAGAGGATATGAAACAACATATTGTGGCAGCCTGCGGTGACATTACACCAGATGTACTGCGGCGTGTATGACATTCACTACGCCAGATATTGCAATTGTGTACAGCAAATGATGGCCACCACATTGAACATCTATTGGCCTGACATGTCGGGACACACTCTATTCCACTCCGTAATTGAAAACGGAAACCACGTGTGTACGTGTACCTCACCCCTCATGGTAATGTACATGTGCGTCAGTGAAAAAGACCAATAAAAAGGTGTTAGCACGTGGACGTAATGTGCTGTTCCAGTCTCTTCTGTACCTAAGGTCCATCATCGTTCCCTATGGATCCCTATGTAATTCGGTGCTCTCCGATACACACGATCGAACAGCGGAGGAGTGGTACTCATGCGTCAACTTTATGTTACAATATCTCCGGATGTAATTAACATTTTACAATGCAACAAACGGCACTGATTACATATTTGTTTATATGTTCAGATGTGCTAACAAAACTAATGGGGTTCCATTTAAAAAAACGTAGGTTTGTGTTAAAAAACATACTTCCGTGCATTTTTTTATGGTTTGTATTAACCAATTACACTAGCCCCTCTCCTCACGTTCGGTCTGTGGAACGATTTGTCAGTATTTGATGTGGTTTACGAAATATGTCCAGCAGTAATGTTAGGTGATTCACCCTGTATAACAAGTTAATGGGCAAAAACGTATTTATTATGAAGCCAGAAATTTTCAAAATGAGGCTACAGCAGATTCTGTGGGAGGAATGCTACTATTCAGTAGAGGAATTCATAGAAGATGAAATGATAATTAGAGCAAGGAGAAATTAAGTGTTAGATTTTACTGTATGTATATATAACAAAATTGTATTATTATTATGATGCTGTTTGTTAATGTCAGCTGTTCCGTGTTCATGGTGAGATTTTAGTGCAATTTTGACATTTATCCTGTATCTGAATCAAACAGGTATGTTATGAGACGAATAAGACACAATTCACAAAAAGAGTACGCAGCCAGGATAGTGATCCCATCCACACTGCAGCATGACGTCATGCAAGTTCTCCACCTGGAACATTGGGGTGTCTATCATACATAACATAACTGCTGACCCACTGCCATGTGTTTTGGCCTGGTGCTGATAATCAGATCACACACATTGTGACAGCCTGTCCACAGTGCACCATCCATCAGGAGGCACCATAGGCCTCTCTTTTCCCATGGCCACCCCCCCCCCCCTCCCCCTCCCCCAGTGCACCTCTGCAGGTATTCATGCTGATTTTGTCAGTCTATTTCTCATTTTGGCTTGCAGTAGTTTAGTAGTTGATGCTTTCTCAAAATTTCCTGATTTGGTTTGTTGCCCATCCACGTCCACAGCAGCTAAGGTCGCAGACCTCTCAAAGATATTTTTCTCAGAAGGACTGTTGTATATGCTTTAGTGAACAAAGGCCCACACTTTGTGTCTCAAGATTTTTAAGATTTTTGTACAAAGAGTGGCATCCAGTATGTTATGGCCCCTCCCTTTCATCCTCAGTCCAATGGAGAGGTGGAGTGGCTGGTCCAGACATTCAAAACCCAGATAAAAAAATACAGCACTGAATCTTCTCCCAAGGAAGCCCTTGGTAGGTTCTTGAGCTCATGTAGGTTCACTCCAGCCAGCAACCATAGTGCTGCAGAGCTGCTTCACAGTCGCCAGCGCCATACGCTACTTCATCTTCTCTAGCCAATGCCCAGCCACCTGATGGGATCTGCCTTGTATTGCCGAGTGTCTGCGTGGACATGGATACAGCACCAGTGCTCCCGTATGGCATCTCGCACAGAAGTGGCAATGCCTGTCCACACCCGTGCCACTTCAGACCATATTCTCCAATGCCAGCATGCCCCCTCTCCAATAGTTGTCACCTACTGATGAAGACATTGACATCTCCATAGTGAACACTTTTCCCCAAGGGGGAAGGAGTATTGTAACCCTGGAGCGTGAGTGTGCATAATCCAACAGTGCATGATACAAAAGTGCCTCCACAACAGGACAGTCAGTGCAGCAAGTTCTGTGCTGTGTGCACAACAGCCCAATATAAGCCAAGTGTGCTGGGCCCTCAGCCTAATGTATGTCTACTTACTTAGTCATGCTCACCTATGAGACTGTATATTGATGTGTTCTGCGGTTCTGAGACTTTGTACCATTCCATACTTCAGTCGGCGTTATTGTGAATCTCTTCATGTGGAAGCAGAATGAAACTTAATTGGTGTTACTTCTGATATTGTGTCAGTACAAAGTTGCACAAGAAGGAGTAGATGAAGATGATATGGGAGATGTGATAATACAGGAGGAATTTGACAGAACACATTGAAACAAGGCAACAGAAGTGGATGACAGTCCCTCAGAACTACTGATATCATTGGAAAAGCTAATCATGACAAAACTATTGCATTTGGTGTGCAAGATATATGAGGCAGGTGAAATACCTTCAGACACCAAGAAGAATGTAATAATTCAAATTCCAAAGACATCAGGTGCTGACAGGTATCAATATTAAACTTCCAGTTTAACAAGTCTTAGTTGCAAAATACTGAAATGAATTATTTATAGAAGAATGGAAAAGCTGGTAAAAGCCCCCTCAAGCCAGTGTGCTCCCTGCTGTCGTTGGATAAGCAGCTGCAGCAGCAAGTGTATACTCCTAGCTCACTCATTTGCTACATAGTTTAATTCTTAATTTCTTTGCGTGTTTTTGGTACTTGCATTGTCTAATTCATAAATTTCTGGCGTATTATAGTATTTGAGAGTTGTAGCATCGCGTTTTAGTACCTGAATAGTGTAAATTCGCGTAGTCGTCTGTCTTCTGTTTTTGTTTTGAACGGCCAGTGTCGGTTGGTCACAGTTAGTGTGCTCCCTGCCGTCGTTGGATAAGCAGCTGCAGCAGCAAGTCGTATATTCCTAGTTCACTCATTTGTTACATAGTTTAATTCTTAATTTCTTTGCGTGTTTTTGGTACTTACATTGTCTAATTCATAAATTTCTGGCATATTATAGTATTTGAGAGTTGTAGCATCGCGTTTTAGTACCTGAATAGTGTAAATTCGCGTAGTCGTTTGTCTTCTGTTTTTGTTTTGAACGGCCAGTGTCGGTTGGTCAGTCAGTGTGCTCCCTGCCGCCATTGTATAAGCAGCTGCAGCAGCAAGTCATATACTTCTAGCTCACTCATTTGCTACATAGTTTAATTCTTAATTTCTTTGCGTGTTTTTGGTACTTGCATTGTCTAATTCATAAATTTCTGGCGTATTATAGTATTTGAGAGTTGTAGCATCGCGTTTTAGTACCTGAATAGTGTAAAATCACGTAGTCTCCTTCCGCCGCCGGGCAGTGTGTCAGCAGTGCGCAAGTAGCAGCATTACTGCATTTACTAGGCAATCTTGTATTTTAATAACCGTTTAAATTTTGTGTTGATTTGTTTGCGCTCTCTGTAGATTAGTTCAGACGTTCTTTGCACAACGGTTTTTAGCATGGATAGGGACTGCAACTGCTGTGTTCGGATGCAGGCTGAGTTGGCATCCCTTCGTTCCCAGCTTCAGGCAGTGTTGACTTCGGTCACACAGCTTGAGGCTGTTGCCAATGGGCATCACTGTGGGGTTCCGGATGGGGGTTTGTCGGGGACGACCAGCTCGTCCCACGCATCCCCCGATCGGACTACGACTGTGGTTGCCTGGGATACTGCCCGCATTGAGGCTGATCCTTCACCTGTGGTAGAGTGGGAGGTCGTCTGAAGGTGTGGCAGGGGGTGAAAGACATTCCGGAGGGCTGAACGGAAGGCCTCTCCAGTTTGTCTGACGAACCGGTTTCAGGCTCTGTCTCAGGCTGATACTGATCTTCGGCCTGATATGGCTGCTTGTCCTGTTCCAGAGGTTGCCCCTCAGTCTGCAAGATCTGGGCGGTCGCAGAGGGTGGGCTTACTGGTAGTTGGGAGCTCCAACGTCAGGCGTGTAATGGGGCCCCTTAGAGATATGGCAGCAAGAGAGGGGAAGAAAACCAATGTGCACTCCGTGTGCATACCGGGGGGAGTCATTCCAGATGTGGAAAGGGTCCTTCCGGATGCCATGAATGGTACAGGGTGCACCCATCTGCAGGTGGTCGCTCATGTCGGCACCAATGATGTGCGTCGCTATGGATCCGAGGAAATCCTCTCTGGCTTCCGGTGGCTATCTGATTTGGTGAAGACTGCCAGTCTCGCTAGCGGGATGAAAGCAGAGCTCACCATCTGCAGCATCGTCGACAGGACTGACTGCGGACCTTTGGTACAGAGCCGAGTGGAGGGTCTGAATCAGAGGCTGAGACGGTTCTGCGACCGTGTGGGCTGCAGATTCCTCGACTTGCGCCATAGGGTGGTGGGGTTTCGGGTTCCGCTGGATAGGTCAGGAGTCCACTACACGCAACAAGCAGCTACACGAGTAGCAGGGGTTGTGTGGCGTGGGCTGGGCGGTTTTTTAGGTTAGATGGCCTTGGGCAAGTACAGAAAGGGCAACAGCCTCAACGGGTGCAGGGCAAAGTCAGGACATGCGGGGACCAAGCAGCAATCGGTATTGTAATTGTAAACTGTCGAAGCTGCGTTGGTAAAGTACCAGAACTTAAAGCGCTGATAGAAAGCACCGAAGCCGAAATCGTTATAGGTACAGAATGCTGGTTGAAGCCAGAGATAAATTCTGCCGAAATTTTTACAAAGGTACAGACGGTGTTTAGAAAGGATAGATTGCATGCAACCGGTGGTGGAGTGTTCGTCGCTGTTAGTAGTAGTTTATCCTGTAGTGAAATAGAAGTGGACAGTTCCTGTGAATTATTATGGGTGGAGGTTACACTCAACAACCGAGCTAGGTTAATAATTGGCTCCTTTTCCCGGCCTCCCGACTCAGCAGCATTAGTGGCAGAACAACTGAGAGAAAATTTGGAATACATTTCACATAAATTTTCTCAGCATGTTATAGTCTTAGGTGGAGATTTCAGTTTACCAGATATAGACTGGGACACTCAGATGTTTAGGACGGGTGGTAGGGACACAGCATCGAGTGACATTATACTTAGTGCACTATCCGAAAATTACCTCAAGCAATTAAACAGAGAACCAACTCGTGGAGATAACATCTTGGACCTACTGATAACAAACAGACCCGAACTTTTCGACTCTGTATGTACAGAACAGCGAATCAGTAATCATAGGGCCGTTACAGCATCCCTGAATATGGAAGTTAGTAGGAATACAAAAAAAGGGAGGAAGGTTTATCTGTTTAGCAAGAGTAATAGAAGGCAGATTTCAGACTACCTAACAGATCAAAACGAAAATTTCTGTTCCGACACTGACAATGTTGAGTGTTTATGGAAAAAGTTCAAGGCAATCGTAAAATGCGTTTTAGACAGGTAAGTGCCGAGTAAAACTGTGAGGGACGGGAAAAACCCACCGTGGTACAACAATAAAGTTAGGAAACTACTGCAAAAGCAGAGAGAGCTTCACTCCAAGTTTAAACGCAGCCAAAACCTCTCAGATAAACAGAAGCTAAACGATGTCAAAGTTAGCGTAAGGAGGGCTATGCGTGAAGCGTTCAGTGAATTCGAAAGTAAAATTTTATGTACCAACTTGACAGAAAATCCTAGGAAGTTCTGGTCTTACATTAAATCAGTAAGCGGCTCGAAACAGCATATCCAGACACTCCAGGATGATGATGGCATTGAAACAGAGGATGACACGCGTAAAGCTGAAATACTAAACACCTTTTTCCAAAGCTGTTTCACAGAGGAAGACCGCACTGCAGTTCCTTCTCTAAATCCTCGCACAAAGAAAAAAATGGCTGACATCGAAATAAGTGTCCAAGGAATAAAAGAGCAACTGGAATCACTCAACAGAGGAAAGTCCACTGGACCTGACGGGATACCAATTCGATTCTACACAGAGTACGCGAAAGAACTTGCCCCCCTTCTAACAGCCGTGTACCGCAAGTCTCTAGAGGAACGGAAGGTTCCAAATGATTGGAAAAGAGCACAGGTAGTCCCAGTCTTCAAGAAGGGTCGTCGAGCAGATGCGCAAAACTATAGACCTATATCTCTGACATCGATCTGTTGTAGAATTTTAGAACACGTTTTTTGCTCGAGTATCATGTCGTTTCTTGGAAACCCAGAATCTACTATGTAGGAATCAACATTGATTCTGGAAACAGCGATCGTGTGAGACCCAACTCGCTTTATTTGTTCATGAGACCCAGAAAATATTAGATACAGGCTCCCAGGTAGATGCTATTTTTCTTGACTTCCGGAAGGCGTTCGATACAGTTCCGCACTGTCGCCTTATAAACAAAGTAAGAGCCTACGGAATATCAGACCAGCTGTGTGGCTGGATTGAAGAGTTTTTAGCAAACAGAACACAGCATGTTGTCTACAGACGTTAAAGTAACCTCTGGCGTGCCACAGGGGAGTGTTATGGGACAACTGCTTTTCACAATATATATAAATGACCTAGTAGATAGTGTCGGAAGTCCCATGCGGCTTTTCGCGGATGATGCTGTAGTATACAGAGAAGTTGCAGCATTAGAAAATTGTAGCGAAATGCAGGAAGATCTGCAGCGGATAGGCACTTGGTGCAGGGAGTGGCAACTGACCCTTAGCATAGACAAATGTAATGTATTGCGAATACATAGAAAGAAGGATCCTTTATTGTATGATTATATGATAGCGGAACAAACACTGGTAGCAGTTACGTCTGTAAAATATCTGGGAGTATGCGTGCGGAACGATTTGAAGTGGAATGATCATATAAAATTAATTGTTGGTAAGGCGGGTACCAGGTTGAGATTCATTGGGAGAGTCCTTAGAAAATGTAGTCCATCAACAAAGGAGGTGGCTTACAGAACACTCGTTCGACCTATATTTGAGTATTGCTCATCAGTGTGGGATCCGTACCAGATCGGGTTGACGGAGGAGATAGAGAAGATCCAAAGAAGAGCGGCGCGTTTCGTCACAGGGTTATTTGGTAACCGTGATAGCGTTACGGAGATGTTTAACGAACTCAAGTGGCAGACTCTGCAAGAGAGGCGCTCTGCATCGCGGTGTAGATTGCTCGCCAGGTTTCGAGAGGGTGCGTTTCTGGATGAGGTATCGAATATATTGCTTCCCCCTACTTATACCTCCCGAGGAGATCACGAATGTAAAATTAGGGAGATTAGAGCGCGCACGGAGGCTTTCAGACAGTCGTTCTTCCCGCGAACCATACGCGACTGGAACAGGAAAGGGGGGTGATGACAGTGGCCAGTAAAGTGCCCTCCGCCACACACCGTTGGGTGGCTTGCGGAGTATAAATGTAGATGTAGATGAAATATCAGTTTGGGTTCTGGAGAACTGTAGGAAGATGCAATACAACATTGACCCTACATCTTACCTTACAAGTTGGACTAAAGAAAAGAAAACCTATTATTATTATTATTATTATTATTATTATTATTTTTTTTTTTTTTTTTTAATCATTTATGGACTTAAAAGCTTAGTTGGAATGTACTCTGAAATTCTCAAAATACAGAAAGTGAAAGGTTATTTATAACTTGTACAGAAGCCAGACAGCAGTTACAAAGAGTCAAAGGGCATGGAGGGAAGTAGCAGTTGCAAAGAGAGTGAGATGGGGTCATAGCCTACCTCTGTTGTTATTAAATCTGTACATTCAGCAAGCAGTACAGAAAACAAACAAAAAAAATTTGGAGCAGGAATTAAAAAAGTTCAGCGAGCAGAACAAATACTTTGAGGTTCTCTGATGAAACTGTAATTCTGTCAGAGATAGCAAAGGACTTGGAAGAGCATTTGAATTGGATGCACAGTGTCATGAAAGGAGGACATAATATGGTTGGTTGGTTGGTTTGTGGGGGTTAAAGGGACCAGACTGCTACGGTCATTGGTCCCTGAGGACATAATATGAACACCAACAAAACTAAAAGAAGGGTAATGTTGTTGAATTAAATCAGAATATTCTGAGGGAACTGTATTAGGAAACAAGACACTAAAAGTAGTAGATGTATTCTGCCACTTTTGATAGCAAATTAACTGATGATGTTCAGTGTGGTGAATATGTAAAATGAAGAGTGGCTATAGTCCAAGGAAATAATTTCTGAAAAAGAGAAATTTTTTAACATCCAAGATAAATTTAAGTGTTAGAAAATCTTTTCTGAAGCTACTTGTCTAGATGTAGCCTTGTATGAAAGTGAAATGTGGACAATAATAAGTCAGACAAGAATTATAAGCTTTTGAAATGTGGTGCTACGGAATTCTGAAGATTATGTGGACAGATCACATAACTATTATGGAGATACTGAACAGAATTGGGGAGCAATGACTTTTGCTGCACCATCTGATCAAAAGAGGGATCAGTTGACAGCACACATTTTGAGACATCAGGAATCATAAATTTAGTATTCGAGGGAAATCAGGGAATAAAAATTGTAGAGGGAGACCAAGAGAGGAATATAATAAGAAGATTCAAATGGATGTAGGTTGCAAATATAGAGATGAAGAGGCTTGCACAGGATAGAGCAACCTGGAGAGTTTCGTCATACCCATCTTTGGACTGAAGACCACAAAAACAATGTATTGCACTCCCCAACAGAATTCCATTCATGGTTAAATGTATATTTTAGAATAAATCAGTGTAAGCTTCAAATCTCTGAAATACCAAAAATTATAATGAAGCCAAATAATTTCACTTCAGACAGATTTCACAGTAAGATGTTCTTAAAATATATACTATATGTAATCTTAAATCCTTTCTACCTCTTACCATTAAAGATTCTTTGTCCTTTTCACAGGTCTGCATTTTTCGTGTCAGATCTGCAACAGTAGCTTGAGCCTCTTCAAAAGGTTGCACTAATCTTTTGTTTTCATTTTTAAGTTCACGTAGCTCTTTTTCCATACGGTCTTCATGTTCCTTTGTTTCCTCCATTTGTTCCTGCAATAATTGTTACACATTCTCCATTTGGGTCACACTTACATGGAATTATACTCCGTACATTACGCATAGCATGCACACACAAATTAACATGGTGTGTTTTTTCCAAAATTTCTTAATACTAGTGACTCTGTCCTATAAGGACAAAAATAAAATCACAGCGATACCTTAAGGCTTGCTATAAGTGTCAAATTATTTAAGGTAATATCATTGTAATAGCTCTTTATTTCAGAGAATGCTTTCTCATGATTTTTCATAAGTTCTGTAATGTGTTTGTTTTTTCTTTCTTCCAGCTCTTTGAGTTCCATGTCATACTTCATGCATATATCATTCCGTTGGGTAACAAGTTTTCTTTCATACTTTGCTTCTATTTCTCGAGCTTCTGACTCAAATTTTTCTCTTGCCTTACTAAGTGCTTCACTGTGCTCCTGCAAATGGAAACAAAAATGTGCAGATTATAATCTGAGGTCACAATCTACAAATGCAGTAACAAATAACTCTGAAGCAAGAAATCAGTGATATCAAAATATGAACAAAACAGCCCCCTACCAGTTTGACATTTCTCATTTCTTCTTGATGTGCCAGTTCCTGATCCCTCAGACGGCTCTTCAAGTCTTTCTTGTCTGCCAATAACTCCATTTCTTGATCAGTATAATCATCTTGTGCCATCCTGAGAGAAACCATGCTCTCTGCCTGTCAACAGGGAATCACAGAGGTTATAATTTATTCATTTATTAAATTAACCTGATCTGATTAGGGCCACCAGACCCTCTCTTACATCAGACCAGGCTTTCACCACACATACACCATCATTTTTACATCATAGTTACCTAAGAAATAACAATTTTAATATTAAAAGTAATATGAAAATTATTTGAGTGTCTGAAGTGGCAATGTGAGTAAATGAATAACAAAGTTAATATAGGTAGTGCTTGCACTCTTGCAGCTGCTGCCACTAACAGAGATAACAGTAACAATAATATTAATACTAATAGTAGTAGTAGTAGTAGTAGTAATAATAATAATAATAAGAATAAGAATAGGCCTTCGGTATGTTCTGCCAGTCGTAAAAAGTGACGAAAAGAACAAACCACTAATAGGGCTAACCCCCCTTTTAGTGTGATTAGTTGGTTCAGAACAGAACTAATGAAGCCTCGAACAAGCGCTGTCATGGTCAGGGACGACGCTTGAACCCTATGCCCATCCACAATGGTAACGACACTGCTAGCCACACGGAAAATGATTTAAATCGAAATAGAGGTGTTTTGCAGGATATGCTTCCTGCAACCACCCTAGAAGGAAAACAAAGACAGAGGATGAGATGGTCAGATGAAGTTAACCAACACCTCATGTTCTGTTATTACCAAGCAACAAACTTAGGAACCAACACAACTGGATACAGATCACAAGTATACACAAAATTTATTACCAGATACCCAGAATTAAAATTTTTAACAGAACAACGACTAGCTGATCAGATCCGTGTAATAATCAAAAATAACAGGATACCCCAGTCAGAATTAGAAAACATCAAACAACAAGTACAACAAATACTGGAACAAAATAATGTGCAATCAGAAAAAGAAGAAAATATAGTAATGGACTCAAACATCCCAGAGCAAACAAACAAAGAACAACACGCATCAATTAAACAACCAGAGGAAAACGAAATCTTAAGACAGCCAACAAAACAAGCACAAATAGAACATGAAGTGACACACGTTAGATATAGAAGAAAAATTTCAGCTAACATATATAGAATACAAAGACACAAATACAGACATTAGACCATTCTTGCATAGACCACCAAGTAACCCACAAGTCGAAACAACAATAACAACTATCAACACAATCATACACAACAAAATAAATGAAAATACAACTATGGAAGAGTTACAACTACTGGTTTATATAGGAGCACTCACTACACTAAATATACACACTAGGCAGAGATCAGAACCAACCAACACACAGAAGAAACCCACAAAACCAGCATGGCAACACGGGCTCCAGATCAGAATAGAAAACTGAGAAAAGACATCGGACAGCTAACACAATTTATAAGAAATGAAATATCAGACAAAAAATGAAAAAGGTTAGGTAAAATCTCACAAGAAGTGATAGAGCAATTAGATGAAAAGAAGCAGAAATTACAAGCATTGGCCAAACGACTTAGAAGATACAAAAAAAGTGAAAATAGAAGGAAACAAAACCAAACATTCAACACAAACCAAAAGAAATTTTATCAGACAATAGATAACAGACACAGTAAAATAGATAACCCACCAAACATAACAGACATGGAACACTTCTGGAGCAACATATGGTCAAACCCGGTACAACATAACAGGCATGTACGGTGGATACAAGCAGAAACAGACACATACAAGATGATACCACAAATGCCTGAAGTGATAATTTTGCAACATGAAGTCACCCAAGCAATTAATTCTACGCACAATTGGAAAGCCCCTGGAAATGATAAAATAGCAAATTTCTGGCTAAAGAAGTTCACCTCAACACATTCACAGCTAACAAAATTATTTAACAGTTACATTGCAGACCCATACACATTCCCTAATACACTTACACATGGAATAACTTATCTGAAACTTAAAGATCAAGCAGACACAGCAAACCCAGCAAAATATCGCCCCATAACATGCCTACCAACAATATACAAAATATTAACTTCAGTCATTACCCAGAAATTAATGACACATACAACACTGAACAAAATTATAAATGAAGAACAAAAAGGCTGTTGCAAAGGAGCACGAGGATGTAAAGAGCAACTGATAATAGATGCAGAGGTAACATATCAAGCTAAAACTAAACAAAGGTCGCTACACTACGCATACATTGATTACCGAAAAGCTTTTGATAGTGTACCCCACTCATGGTTACTACAGATATTGGAAATATACAAAGTAGATCCTAAATTGATACAGTTCCTAAACATAGTAATAAAAAATTGGAAAACCACACTTAATATCCAAACAAATTCAAATAATATCACATCACAGCCAATACAGATTAAGCGTGGAATATACCAAGGAGACTCATTAAGTCCTTTCTGGTTCTGCCTTGCTCTGAACCCACTATCCAACATGCTAAATAATACAAATTATGGATACAACATTACTGGAACATACCAACACAAAAGCACACATTTGTTATACATGGATGATCTAAAACAAGAACAGCAACAAATCAACAACTCAACCAATTACTAAAGATAACAGAAATATTCAGCAATGATATAAATGTGGCTTTTGGAACAGACAAATGTAAGAAAAATAGCATAGTCAAGGGAAAACACACTAAACAAGAACATTACATATTGGATAACCACAGCGACTGCATAGAAGCGATGGAAGAAACAGATGCCTATAAATATCTAGGATACAGACAAAAAATAGGAATAGATAATGCAAATATTAAAGAAGAACTAAAAGAAAAATACAGACAAAGATTAACAAAAATACTGAAAACAGAATTGACAGCAAGAAACAAGACAAAAGCTATAAATACTTATGCTATACCAATATTGACCTACTCATTTGAGTAGTGATATGGAGTAACACAGACCTAGAAGCACTCAATACACTTACATGATCACAATGCCACAAATATAGAATACATCACATACATTCAGCAACAGAAAGATTCACATTAACCAGAAAGGAAAGAGGAAGGGGATTTATCGACATAAAAAACCTACATTATGGACAGGTAGACAATTTAAGAAAACTCTTTCTAGAACGAGCAGAAACTAGCAAAATACACAAAGCAATCACTCATATAAATACATCGGCTACACCATTGCAATTTCATAACCACTTCTACAACCCTTTAGATCACATAACATCAACAGGTAGGAAGAAAGTAAATTGGAAAAAGAAAACACTACATGGCAAGCACCCGTATCATCTAACACAGCCACACATCGATCAAGACGCATCCAACACATGGCTAAGAAAAGGCAATCTATACAGTGAGATGGAAGGATTCATGTTTGCAATACAGGATCAAACAATAAACACCAGATATTACAGCAAGCATATTATTAAAGATTCCAATACCACAACAGATAAATGCAGACTTTGCAAACAGTAAATAGAAACAGTAGATCACATCACAAGCAGATGTACAATACTAGCAAATACAGAATACCCTAGAAGACATGACAATGTAGCAAAAATAATACATCAACAACTTGCCATACAACATAAACTAATAAAACAACACGTTCCCACATACAAGTATGCACCACAAAATGTACTGGAGAATGATGAACACAAATTATACTGGAACAGAACCATAATAACAGATAAAACAACACCACATAACAAACCTGACATCATACTCACCAATAAAAAGAAGAAATTAACACAACTAATCGAAATATTCATACCCAATACAACAAACATACAGAAGAAAACAGGAGAAAAAATTGAAAAATACATCCAACTGGCTGAGGAAGTCAAGGGCATCTGGCATCAGGATAAAGTTGACATCAAACCAATTATACTATCAACTACAGGAGTCATACCACACAATATCCACCAGTACATCAATGCATTACAGCTACATCCAAACTTATATATACAACTACAGAAATCTGTAATTATTGATACTTGTTCAACTACCCGAAAGTTCCTAAATGCAATGTAACATATACCGTACAGTTAAAAGGAAGTCACGCTTGATCAAGATCCGCGTCACTTTCCATTTTTAACCAGAAATAACATCTGAGAAAGAAAAGAAATAATAATAATGACAATGATGATGGTGGCAGATATAAAAAGAATTTGTATAAGTATAAAATAAATGTTTTCTGATACAGCGAGTCCTGCAGAAAGGAAAGTTAAGGTGACTGCACCATCTAAGAATACTAGGAAGTGAAGAAAATATGGACCAAAAGGATGTGCAAGAGTAATGAGTGTGAACAGAGACAATGGTGATCCTTATTGTATGTTTTAAATGTCTTCTGAAGCTGGACATGTTATTCAGTTCTCTAATATAACATGTGAGGTTATGTCAAAGTCAGGCTCCTGCTGCTGAGAATGACTTTTGAGTGGGACAGAAAGGATTTTGCTGCTATGATGGGAAAGGGTGTTCCTGTCATGTTGTCAATAGAAGAGCATTACGAATGATGAGAGATATGAGGGACAATGTCTGTTGATAAGACAGTAGAGCAGACTGAGGGTATGGAAATCTCTCGCAGTCAGGATAGCTACTCATATGATTGTGAAATATGATCAAAGAGTTGAACATCAGAGATATAATGAACACAGACATTCATAATTAGTTCCAGGTGCCATGAGCTTTCCTGATAAAGGCCCTACAGTATAACATCACTGTACTCAATAATTGGGAGTAAAAGTATTTGTACAAGTTTTTTCTCGGGTCAAGAGGGAAGAGCATTTCATATTTTTGCAGGGCATCAAAAGATGTTGATGGCTTCTTGTACAGTGCAGTTATGTGCTTAATACAATTCAGATTTTCAACTATTATTACTCCTAGATTCTTTGCTGAAGGAGAGAAGTTGATAACTATCCCATTTAGGAAGACGGTAGGGATTCCTGATATTTCAGGCTAATGAACCTAGAATGACCAACCAGTACCACATGGGTTTTGGATGGGTTGGGCTTTAATCCGATATCCTGTGTCCATTTTAATAGTGCACACAGGGCAGTACTCAAATTCTCGATAGCTGTCTTCAAGTTTATTTGTTTTGCAGCCAGAGGTCATCAGCAGACAAGTGATATTTGCAGTAGGACAAAATACTACGAAAAGATTATAGCACTTAATACTGAACTCTGGGGGGGGGGGGGGGGGGGTCCTGATCCTCCTGCCTCCATTGTGACTTTATGGTGGTGGAAATCATGCATTGCTGGTAAGACATCAGGTATGAGCGAAATCATTGCAACACATTTCAAGAGAAATTTGGGCTACCAAGTGTGGCAAGTAATATGCTGAAAGTCAACAGTGACAAAGGCTCTTCTGAAGTCTAAGAAACACATGATACTTCCCTTTTGTGTGTCCATGGCAAGCTTCAGATCATTTGTTGCCTTTATTAAGGCAGATAGTGTGCTAAGATGTTTACAGAAATCTGATTGCTATTCATCTGGTAGGTTGTTTGTAGTTAGGTTTGTTAGGTGGTCATGGACTATATATTCTAAGGTCTTGGACAGAGCAGGAACAACACCAACAGGTGGGTAATCAGAGGGTGCTGTGGTAACATTCTTTTAAGGTAGTGGTTTAACTAGTCTTTTTTTCCTGGTCTCCAGGAAAACACTTGTGATTAAGGTCTGGTTGAAAATATTCGTTACGGTGGTCAGTAGCGGGTCAATAATAAACTTCATCATTTGGACTGTGATTCTATCATATCCAGTAAGTGCTGATCTAATATGCATGATGATTTTTTATGGTATTGCAAGTAATGTGCTTTAGATAGAATTTTTTATGGCTACATTTTTTACCCCCATGAAGTAATCAGTGATTTTCTGTTCATTTGTCAGTGCAATACAATAACTGAACACTATATACAAACTGATGGCAGTGATCAGAGTATAACATAGGCTGCTATTATTAATACAATGAACCACAGGTGTCCAGCTTACTCATATATGTTTTATTTCATGTTTTACAGGTCCAAGGCATGAAAATATTTGTTACTTGTTACTATATTTTGGTCTATGTAATGTTCATTCAGTAATTATTTCAGCTCCCATGGAGGTAAAAATTGTAATTCAGCACATCTATTACTCTGATGCATTTATTTATATTTTTAGATATCGTTGTTTGTTGTTTCTTTTATGCGTAGGAGAGCACCAATTGGATGACATAGGTAACAGGTAATGGACTTAGAATAATTTCAGATGTTGCATGATTTGTTATCCCGTACATGGACCTATTATACACAGTCACATCACCAACTAACTCAAATTTCATATTCATTTCACAGCCACTGGTAAAAACAGATACATTGTCATCTTTAGACAATTTACACATGGGCAAGCAGGTACACACATACATTTAGCAATAAAAAAGTCCTTCTGGAAACTTCAGTTTGCATTGCCATAAAAGTCTGGTATGCAATTAAATCATATGGGGAGAAATTTTTCATGCTTGTAGCCAAAGAATAAAATGCTGAATCAAGACAAAAAATGGCAACAGTATGTCACGCTTGACCAGTCTGAACATCAACATCTGTCAGGTTATGAGTGTTTTTTAGAATATCATAAACTTTGTGTTATGTTCATTTTTTAAACTTGTAAACTAAAAAATGTAATAATAAAACAACATATTA